>NC_086330.1:247881992-248183087 GCF_032445375.1 Bacillus rossius redtenbacheri
CACTTGGTTTCTCATGCGAAATCACCCCTAAAGCTTAACGCATTATTGTGAACATAGAAGCGTTCTGTAGAGCAAGTAATTTCCTTTGGCATCAGAGGAATGAGTTAAGGTAAGGTCCAAGAAAAGACTCTTGTCGAAGTTAGTTGAAGGTGGCACGACCTGAGGACTTGTACCTGCGGTTCGAGTGAACTTGCCAGCAGTGACTGCAGAGCAGTGTCAGTCGGTGGTGACGAGTCTTGCTCGCTTGTTGCAGCCGCTGTACGCGGGCTTCCCCGACCCGCCTCTCCGCACGCTGCACTGGGAGGTGAACAAGTACTGCTCCGCCAGCTTCCTGTCCTGCCTGCACTACTTGCACGAGGTCAGTCCAGCAGCAGCGTGGCTCGCCCGGGCTCTGCGGGCTCTTCCCCGCTCGCTCCGCGTGTGCCTTGCCACGGCAGCTTCTGTGATCTTCCCTGTTTCGAAGCATGTCAGTGGTAATACATTTATCAAATGAATCATATAAGTAACAAATGTTAGTTTTATAATAATTATATGTGTGAGTCGTGAATTAAGTAATGTAGAAAGTATATATAACAAAATTGAAAGCAAAATAATTCTACAACTGAAAATTATATTTTAATATAAATGAATTATTGTTACCAAACAAAGTTTTTTCAATAGATGGTTAAATATATTATTTTTCCATCACTATATAGTAATTTTATTATTTTTAACAGTGAACTTAGTAATAAACGTTTATGAATAATGCAACTAAACATTTTTACTATCTTCTCGTAATTTATCTTGAGATTCAATATAAATTATTACTCTTTCTCAAGTTCATGTTAAATAGTACATTATTTGTTTTACTTTGCAGAAAAGCAGTTTCTGTTATAAGTGTTTCAGTAATATTATGTATTCTCTTTGTGTAATATTGTATGATACTAAGTTAAAGTTGTATATCTATTATATATCAGATTATTCCTAAGCACGTAATTAAGGACGACAGTTTGGTTTTCGAATGTAGAGAAACTTTTCATGCTGCTATTTTGTCAACTCAATTAATACTAATAGGTGAGTGGTAAAATTCATTAATATTTGCCATACATCAAGAATACAGATTATTTATTCATGTTCTCATTTGACAGAGAAGTATATTACGGATGGCGATATCAGTTGGGCTGAGTATGAGAGAAATAAACATGAAAAATATAGATAAGAATGATTTAATATTATAATGCTTTATTGATTTGTTAGATCATACTAAACACTTTTGTTCATGTTAGTAGTGTAAAATAGGGGCTTCTGGCCCCATGCTATCCTTATGGAACTATGGATTGATGGCTTATTGGCTTGTTGGCTTGCCAATCGTAAGGATTCGGCCATGTTAGGACATTTCCTTTGCTCATGATCGGAACTTTGGTGGTAATTTTTGACGTCGCCATATCTGCCATCTTGGAATTCACAATTTTTAAAAATCTGTAATTATTTACCTATAAATTTGTAAACAATTCCAAAAATCATTTTTAAAAATATTTTTATTAAAATATTTTTATTAAAATAATTATTAATTCGATTGATTTCTATCCTTGGTTCATACATTCTCAATGCAAAAATTGTAATTTCAGGTAAAATGTATTTATTCAGTAAAATATTGTGAATAAATCCTAAACGAGTTATAAATTCTTTATCTAACATCCTGCAATAGATTCGACCGATTATTGTCCTTGGTTCGATCCTTGCTTGATACAAAAAGGGTAATTTTATGTTAAATAAACTATTTGAAAATCGTGAAAAATCCTCAAATCTGCTTAAATTCCTCATCCACCAGTCACCAGTAAGCTGGCGATGCCATCTTGGAAATTCGTAAATTTTCAGCTAGAAATTCGGGGAAAAATTCTTTAAGCAAAAAATAGATAATTTAAACAATATTACTAAAAAAAAAGTGACAGATTTAAAAAATAAAATTAAAAAATTCAAAATATAATTTTATTATGTAATTTCTACAACAACAAAAAACCGAACAAATTACAAGAGTTTCTTGATTTTTGCTATCTTTAGAAGTCGAAGCAAGTCCTTAGCCTGACTTGAAAAGTGTTTTCAGGGCAGATATACACGACAGTCGATTAACCAGGCACGGCCAATCAGTGGCCAGGCACATCTAGTCGGTGGCCAGCCACATCAAATTGGTTGTGTAGGGACATCAGATAGGTTGGAAGACACATCAGTCGGATGATCAGGCTAACCCGTCAAATTGCAGGCCAGGTACGCCCAGTTGGTAGCTAGGTACATCTATTCGGTGTCCAGGAACGCACTTCCAGTAGGTAGCAAGGCACATTAATGTCTATTCAGTAGCCAGACACATAGTCGACAACAAGGCACATTCAGTTTGTGGCCGACAGGTCCAGTTATCAGCTAGGCATGTCCAGTCAGCGAACAGGCAAGACCAGTTGTTGGTTAGACATATCATGTTGGTGGTAAGTTATGTCAAGTCGATGGCCAGGCATATAATAAAAATGATGAGAGGATTCATAAATATTTAAATCAATTACGAAATTGGATGAATACCAAAATGATCGATGTGACTTCCAGAGTGAATGCAGTTGAAGAGAATCTAGTTCAGTTGCAATCAAACTGTAATAACATTGTTGTGAAGTTATACCATAAAAGGTACAATAAATTAGAGAAGAATTAGTGGCGATGGTAGAGAGTAATAGTGAAAAGCATCAAGTCTTAAAGGAGCTTGTTGAGTCAGTTGATAGGAGGGTATATTATCTGGAGAGTAACATCCAAGCACTAAACTTACAGCAGGTTCCACAAACTGATGATGGGAATGCAAGTAGTAATGTTGCAGCACAGAAAGCTATTGTCAATCACAACCTACCTCCGCAGTTACCAACAACGGCACAAGTAAACTTTACCAATAATATACCACAGGCTATAGGTGCAATGGACCCAGTTACTTAAATTCACCACCCAGCCAAATATTGGGTGGAGGCAATGCTCACATTTTCCACTTCATCACACGAAAATCCAATCATATTTCTGAAGCAACTCGATGAATATGCTAGTATGTTTAACCTTACCGAACAAGAAAAACTTCGATCTCTCAGTTAATGTTTAAAACATCATGCATTTTTGGTGGGAGTTAGTTCAACACACCACCACTGTTTTTGAGTCATTCCGCGGTAACTTTTTTTAGCAATACTATAACATGAAGATGTAAAGAAATCTGAGAGCACAAATTCATTTAGAACACTATGACATGTGCAAGAATAAATCTCTTGAGGCTCATGTGAGTAACATGTTTTAAAAGACCCATTATCTAGATTTACCGATGAGTGATGAAGAATTTGAAGCGATAATTTGGCCTTGAATGCCGATTCATTACTAAGTACACTTGACAAGCAAAAATTACAACAGTAGCACAGAAATTCGAGGAATGCTCCTAACCTTTGATCGTTTAGATTGATTAAATAAACATTCCCTGTTTCATGAGTCTGGAGAATCTACATTTCATTCAAAGAATCCATTAGTTTATAATAACCCACACGGAAATCAACAGATCCAACCAACTTACAATCATTTCCGACAAGATTATAGAAACCCCAACGTCAGTACTTTCACCTGTAAATGGCAGGGGAAAAGGAAATTTTATGGAAAAAAAATCAAAGGAACGAAGGCCCACAATACTAACAAAATCAACACGAGTCCTCTGATGGTATAACACGAGGAAGGTAAAATAAATGGTGGAATAAATTGTGACATTATGAGGACAACGGCTCCGAGGAACAAGGGAGAAGAGAGAATACCCGGCAGAGTTATCATCAGCAGAGAATATCAAATATGTCCAAATGTATACTCAAAGCTCCATCGATCGAATATAGTTAACTACCTCAACCCAGTATGGTTAGTGACCAGCAAGGAAACTGCCCACAACACGACACAGCCTTTACTTATAAAAACTACCTCACCAATGGCATTAATTGGGCATCTTCAGCATCAACAAACAAGGAAGAATACTTCACGTGACAGGAGCTGCTTAATCCAACAGCATCACTGTATTCACCTAAGGGAAATTTAGGAAGATTGGGTGTGACATCACAATTGTTTGGACCAACCAAGGATACCAACTCATTGTCCAACTAGACAGGGTCGTGAAACAACACCCCGATAATCGATCCAGTATCGTGATATAGGGATGAACCAAAACTTACATTTAGGTGTACAGAATATGTAAGTTTTCTGTGTACAGTAATTTTAAAGTAAAACAAAAGAGAATTTTCGGAAAATGAAATCCCCGATGAAATTAAAAATCGCATCAGTACACTATGTTCAGAACTAAAACCAAGCATTAACGGAACATAAGTACCTGTACTGTTAGATATAGGTGCAGAAGTTACTTGTGTTAGTGAAGAGCTAATAAAAGTAATTGAGCGAGATGAAACTAAAGTACCATTTATTCCTGTACCAGGAATGCAATTTTTAGGAATAATGTCGAATTCTAGTCCGATTATAAATCTACAAGCATTGTTTCATGTTACTGGATTAGGTGAAACCAAGATAACTTCAACTGCTTTAGTAGTAGGAGGTTTGGCCAAAAACATTAATTCTAGGCATATATGATTTTTGATCCAATAAAAGATACGATTAGACTTCGGAAATTGGAAGATATCAGCGAATAGCCACGAAATACCAACGATTATTTCAACATATAGTTGGCAAATCATAGGTAACTTCGTAGGGTTAATCAGTAACTACCTCAAGACTATGCAAGTCATTAATTTGAAAATACATGTGTTAATAGTGATGGTAGATGTTCTGAAGCTAGCAGTACATTGAGTTACAATAATAAATGACCAACATAAACAGCATTTACTACAGCTGTTGATACATCATTGTCAAACATTTTCTAATAAATCCAGATTAAATAAGATATAAACTGCTAGGATATCAGTCAAAGATAACTAGCCATTTCACGAAAGTATTATTCAATGCCTGTTAAGTACACTACCGAACCCGAGGATACTTAAAGCTGATGTTAGATTGGAATAGCATCATATGCGAATCAAGTCCTTACTCCAATCCTATGGTGTGCATTAGGAAAAAAGATGGTTAAGTAAGACCTTGTTTGAATCGCGAGAGTCCACAGCATACCAGCGAGATTCTTAGGTTATATAAAGGAGTAAAGTATCTAACCACCTTAGATTTATCCGCCGGATATTGGCCGATTCCGCTGGGACACACATCACAGAAGTTCACAGCCTTTCCTTTTTAGATATCAAAAATTTATTTTTCAAGTAATGCCTTTTTGGTTTTGTAATGCTGTCTCTGAATTTACAAAGTGCCTTGACAAAATATTTGGGTCACACTGTAAAACATTCCCGCGAACATATGTGGATGATATCATGATTACTTCATCCAGTTGTGATGAGCACTTGTAGCATCTTAACATCGTGTTGTCAAGGTTATCCGAAGCAGACATGATGGTAAAGTTGCGAAAGTCCGTATTTTGTAGGAGAGAACTGCTTTTCTTATAACATATTCTGACCCTTCGGAATAAAAACAGCTCCAAATAAATTAAAAGTCATAACAGAAATACCTTCACCTCGAAATATATGGCAACTATACATTTTTTTTGGGCATCATCGGGTTTTATATCAATTATTCAAACAAAGTTACTATAATTGCATTACCTCCGTTTGCATTGTTAAAGAATGATACAACATAGACATTGGATAAGTCTGAACAAATAGCATTTCAGGATCTGAAAGATCATCTTCTCACTGAACACATAATTTATCATTCTGTACAAGGCAAAGAATTTTGCTGTACACCGATGCATATGCCAACGCATTGGGCTTCAAACTGGCACAATGCGACAAGTAGGATGCTAAGTCCAGCCAAAATAAATTACTCAGTAACTGAGAAAGAAGCACCTGCCATCGTTTGGTCACTGCAGAAGTTTAGGGATTTACTATTGGGCGAACAAATCAAGTTATTAACTGACCATCAGGATCTAATGTTCATAAAAGCAGTAACATTTGTTGGAAGTCGATTTACATGCTGGTACCTTTTACTACAAGTATACAATTTAGAAATATAACTTCTTAAAGGAACAGAGATTACAGTTGCTGACTATTTAAGTCGTATGCCAGACGTATATGTCGACAACATAATTCCTGAAACACATCCTAAGAAATCCTTAGTTGCGCCAGTAATTAATCCAAAATTACTGCAGAATTCACAATTGATAGTATTGTTTAAAAATTTGAAGGTCACGCATATTGTTTAGGTCATGGATAATTTAAAAAATTGCGATACCGATGACAAGATGCATAAGTTATTCTGTATATATGCAGATAAAATATTGTTCTTCCATGATAAAAACAATCATATATTTTATAACTATTGGAAACTGGTTATTACAGTTACTAACAGAAATCAAGTGATACGAGAAATACATGTGAATCTGAGGTATCTGTTATAAAAAAAATTTACGTAGCAATATAAAGACAATTATTTTGGCCCAATATGTACCGAAACATAACACAAGTCACTGCAGGTTGTGTAATTTGTCAAAAGGCTAAGAACACATAGGAACATCTACGGGGTTAATCACAACCTATTTTATATTTAAAAAAAATGGAATTATTGTCATTTGACATTTTTGGACCACTACTTGCATCCAAATCAGGGGTTTAAAAATATCTTTGTTGACATGAATATTTTCTCCAAGTATACCAAATTGCATCCCATTGTCCAGGTCAATGCAAAAACTCTTTTCAACAAATTCAACTGTTTATAGAAACTATCGGTAAGCAAGAATGTGTATTATCAGATCACAGTACTCAGTTTATCAGTGTAATATGGCAACAGGGATTGTTGAAGTTAGGTATCACACCTACAATGTTGTCCACATGTCACCCCCAGAACAAACCTGTGGAGCAGCAGATGCTCAATCTAGAAAATTTAATGAAGACATATTGTCATGAGCACCAACAAGAATGTAGAGATTATTTACCAATAATAGAGTGAATGATGAATCATACCATACATTCAGCTACAGGTTTAACTCCTACGAAATTTTAACTCGTGATAGATAGGAGACTTTGCCACCAACGATGTTACCTACTTGTGAGGAAACACAAGGAGCAGAATATGAAACAGAGATTACACAGAAATAAATCGAAAATTTCATACGATAACGATTAAATTCAGTTGCAGAATCGAGAAAAAACAAAAACCATCACAAATCAAGAAACTCCAATAGGAGATTTGGTACTGAAACGTACCACACCCACTAGTAATTTGTGGAAGAATATAACAAAAAAAAACTATTTCTTCTGTATGTCAGACCATACAAAATTAGGGAAGAAATCAATAACAATTGTTATTCTTTGGAACCAATAGAGTATGAACAATGGGTAGGAAATCACAGCATTAATCAGCTACAAGAATATAAATAATCTATAATGTTACCTAAAGAATAAGTTATGAAGGATAATATATGCATGGAGCACTAGAATATGGTATATGTATTTAAACTGAAATACGTCAACTTTAAAATTTGATTGTTTTATTCGCCATTTATTTTGTACAAGCGAGGATAAACACGGAAGTATGGAATAACCAATAATTTGTAGTGAGATTATTTAGGTATTATTATTATTATGTCGACCATTAAACATACTGCTGGTATTTGGCAGAATTGAGGAGAGATTCTCTATTTTGGGGTTGTTAACATGTGGGTGCTGATATGCACTGACCTGAGTAGCCCTAAAGCTATGTGGAATGCCTATGCTTGTGGTAACCTGAGGGTAATCATTGATTTATTTTTGACCAATTGTTGACATCTCATTATACTTGGCTATGTTCACCATACTTGAGTAAATTTGGATTTTGGTATGTGGGATTTAAGATATAAATGTGAACATTGTATAACTGAATAATATTATAAAGTATTATATACCAAACTAATCAACTCTACAACATAATATGAATATTCTGAAACTAGAAGGGATGTTCATTTGCTGATGTTGTTGTAATATGATCTAGTAATAACTGCTATTCGAGAACCATACTAGTAGGAAAGGTTTTTTTAACTGTAGGAAAGCCTACGATGTGATCTTTTTAGGGTGATAGAAATATGTATAGATTTAGCTAACAATTCTAACTATAGTAACCAAGTATGGAACAAAAAAATTAGTTATATTTTAGGTACCACATTACAACTAGCACAACCTTGCAGAATGCACTGCAAGCGGAGTTGCGGCCAGCAAATGTCACGTTGGTGTAGACATTTTGGAATACTGTGTGCGCAGAAGCCGCTTAAGAGGAGTTGCGGTAAACAGAGGACACGGTGGTGTAGACAATTGGCAACACTGTGCGCAGAAGGCAGGCACTGCAGGCAAAGTTGTGGCGCGCAGAGGACACGGTGGTGTAGACAATTGGCAACACTGTGTGCGCAGAAGGCACTGCAGGCTGTGTTACACTCCTCAGTCTCTCCTGATGACTGGGGGTAACTAGTGGATCTTTTGGTTTCAGAAGGCAAAATAATGATATCGTCTAGACATTAGTTCCTCTGTTTTTATTTTACTTTTGATTATTTTCATATTATATTATATGAGCGGATTAACAAAAAGACATATACAACATGGATAAAAAAACCACATTATTAAACGAATGGGCCGGCCCTTATTAGAGAATTAAATAGATCTTTAACATAATTTAAATAAAATTCGTAACAATAAACTGACTCGCAGTCCCAGGATCTTTCAAGTCCTAATGATAAATTAATTGCTGGCTGTCTGATCTGTTCAACGTCATGATTCCCTGCTAGTCCGAAAAGGTTTTAAAAACTGAAGGGCTGGCAGATTGAAGGTTGCTGGACGAAATGGAACAGCTGACGGGATGTCAGAGGGCCTTAGTCATCCGGCCTGTGGAGACTGATCTGGTCCTAGGAATGCGTCCGGTTCTTGTAAACTGGTCCGGTACTTGTACCCAGGTCCGGTACTTGTAAACTGGTCCGGTACTTGTAAACTGGTCCGGCACTTGTACCCTGTCTGTGAACAGATCCGAAACACATATGTTCAGGACTGATTCACAGACAGTTGGTGAAATAGGCAGAAAGTGCCTTCTAGTCACGATGATGGTTGGGGAGTAAAGGTAGTAAAAACTCACCAAACAGGGTGATGTCTTCCAGGATCTGCACGGGTGTTGAGCACACGGACCCGTCGCGGATGTTTTATGATTTTAAAAAATTAATTATTCATAATGACTATAACATGACTACTCGAGCTAGATCTACACGGACTGACTAACACCTAAACAATACCGTTGTGGGAATCATCCCTTGTCTAGTTGATCACATCTTAAAAGAAAAACGGAGAGGCGTCCTGATGACGTAGATGCGAAATAGTCAGCCCAGAATCGCGGCACCCAGTAAATTTGGGGCGGCAGAGACTCGTAATTAAAAGGCGACATTATAGAAAGAAAGGGGGAGGCTTCGGCTTTCGGACCGAAAGGTTCCGAAGGTTACCGAGGGGCTTGTCGATGAAGGCTGACTTCGATATCTCGAAGTTGGTGGTACCGGCCGATGTCAGCATGACCTACTGAGGTGTGGCTGAACTGAGTTGAGGTCGACTCAGACGAGGCGACTGCTAGCAGCATGTGGCTTATGGAGCGGACTGAGCCAGTCTCTGGTGGCCTGGGAAAAAACTACTGGGTACTGGTTGCTGCGGGAGATGCCAGGGGGCAGGCGTTTAGCGAGCATTCAAACCCCCAGGGAAAGTGATTCGCAAAACTACCGCCAGGTGGCATAAGCATGTACTTTTGGGACTAGTATCGTGGCCATAGGGACAGGCCGACCCTGGCTAGGGTTAGTGGCCGGTCATCGCTCTGGGCCAGTGTTCCCAGGAAAACTTGGAGAGGGGGTGTGTGTGGGGACTGCTGTGGTAGTGGAAAAGAGGCTCTTCTTAGCCCGGAGGCGTGACTGAACGTTGGCGAAGATGATTCGAGATCATGTCAAGAAGTGCTCGCGTCAGGCGAGGTCTTGTAAGTAGCCTGCCCTGAGAGCTTGCAGGACCTAACAGTTCTCGTCACGGATCGGAGGCGAATTACAGGCGACGTTCGTGCGCCAAGGCAGGGTTAAAACGATACCCGGACTGATTGGCAAAGACTCGGCAAAAATCGGATCTAGGGCTGTGAAAAATTGGGGAGAAAGGTCTGACAAAGGTTGAATGGGAGTGTACAGGAGGAGGAACAAGTTTAAGTTCTTGCAGCAAAATAATGACTGGTGACATTATTTAATTTTTAAAAAATTCAAATTTTATTATTATGCCAAAAATACTAGTTGGCAGCACAAGGCAGAATTGCGGCGCGCAGAGGACACGGTGGTGTAGACAATTGGCAACACTGTGTGCGCAGAAGGCGCTGCAGGCAGAGTTGCGGCGTGCAGAGGACATGGTGGTGTAGACAATTGGCAACACTGTGCGCAGAAGGCACTGCAGGCAGAGTTGCGGCGCGCAGAGGACACGGTGGTGTAGACAATTGGCAACACTGTGTGCGCAGAAGGCGCTGCAGGCAGAGTTGCGGCACGCAGAGTACACGGTGGTGTAGACAATTGGCAACACTGTGTGCGCAGAAGGCGCTGCAGGCAGAGTTGCGGCGTGCAGAGGACATGGTGGTGTAGACAATTGGCAACACTGTGCGCAGAAGGCACTGCAGGCAGAGTTGCGGCGCGCAGAGGACACGGTGGTGTAGACAAATGGCAACACTGTATGCGCAGAAGACGCTGCAGGCAGAGTTGCGGTGCGCAGAGGACACGGTGGTGTAGACAATTGGCAACACTGTGTGCGCAGAAGGCGCTGCAGGCAGAGTTGCGGCGCGCAGAGGACACGGTGGTGTAGACAATTGGCAACACTGTGTGCGCAGAAGGCGCTGCAGGCAGAGTTGCGGCGCGCAGAGGACACGGTGGTGTAGACAATTGGCAACACTGTGTGCGCAGAAGGCGCTGCAGGCAGAGTTGCGGCGCGCAGAGGACACGGTGGTGTAGACAATTGGCAACACTGTGTGCGCAGAAGGCGCTGCAGGCAGAGTTGCGGCGCGCAGAGGACACGGTGGTGTAGACAATTGGCAACACTGTGTGCGCAGAAGGCGCTGCAGGCAGAGTTGCGGCGCGTAGAGGACACGGTGGTGTAGACAATTGGCAACACTGTGTGCGCAGAAGGCGCTGCAGGCAGAGTTGCGGCGCGCAGAGGACACGGTGGTGCTGGTGCTGTCGGGGGCGGTGAAGGACGAGCAGCAGGAGGACGAGGCAGAACTGGCGTGCCAGAAGCACCGGCGGCTAGACTGGGTGGGCGCCCAGCCCTTCCACGGCCATTTGGAGCGCTTCCAGTGGCGGGTCTGTGCATACACCTCTGCTGTCCGCTAACACTTGTGTACTTATACTCTTTTCTATTTAACTACCTGTAAATAGTGATTGAAATGTGTGTTAATGCTCAGATGGTCTCATACATTTGGTTAGTTAGTAGCATTTATCAAGGAAAGTAGTTTCTTGAATAGAGTTTTTTTAGAAATTGCACATTTGTTTTAAATTGGTTTTATTTATAACTTGGTTTGTTCTAAATGTAGTTTAGTTTTGTTTATATAGATTTAAATAACATTTAGTGTTGTAATTTTATTAATTTTAAGACAATATAACAGTGCTTCCAAGATTATTGTGGGCTTCTTACCGCTTATTCATTCCACTTTGGCCATGTGGAATAGGGGAGAGCGGGGATACATTGGACATTTTTTACATTACGAACAATATATTTTTTGTAATCAAAATTTTTAGATTTTCCCATTGCAAATAAATTACTTAAACGTTCTGCTATCAAAAGGATGTGATATTGATGCTACATTATGTGACATTACAACAACAAAAATAAAGAAAGAGAAGAGTGTACGCTGTCCAATGTATCCCCATATGCGGGGTTACATTGGACATGAGAAGGGGATTGTTTGGACAAAGTAAGGACTCAAAGAAATCATTGATTTTATTGAAAACACTAATTATTTTAGAACTTATTTACTTTACATAAGTATTAAAGACTAAAAAAAAAAAACAGAAATTTTAGGTTTATACAATTTTTATACCAACAAAATGAAGCAAAATAAATTCCAAACACTAACTTTTGAACATTTGTGCTCAAAAATAGTAAATGTTATTCTGAGGATAGATATGCATATCTTTAAAAAGCTCTCAGTGAAAAACAGTAATATTTTTATATAAAAAAACAAATGATATCCTTAGGCTTATGTGTTTGATAAGATTATGGGCTTTAGAGATATCTAGCCTATAAAGTCAAACAAAATAAATGTTTAACCAATGTGATCAAACTTGTTTAATATTTTTGACTTTAAGTAATATCGTCCCCTTCGAGCAGAAATCAAGGATATTTTACAGCAAATATCCGCAGTACAAACAACTGATTTATCCTGCACATTAGGAAAAACTAATGACATCCCTTTTTTTTTCCGAAGAAAGTTTACATAAAATTCTGCAGATGGCTGTATGATAGTTTCTACCTGACCTACAAAGTGCTTAGAGTACATTTTTTGGGCAATTTTAACAACAATGAAATCAGACACCTTGATAGAATTTTTGTCCTCATCACTCTCTTCTGATAACTCGGAAAAACTGAATGAGGAGTCTCCTGGTTCATCGCACAGGTCTTCAATTTCAGCTTCCGAAGATGAGGATGAGGGCAGCACTTTCTTCTTGAGAACTCTTCTCTGTTTCGTTTTTAATAATTCTATTTTCTCTGGTGTGTCGGTTGCTATCATGCACCGCCCTCGCTTTCTACTGCGGCTGGACTGTTGTCTTGGCGGTGCCTTAGGAAATGGTCTAACATCCTCAGGTGTAGGCCTAGTGGTTGTTGATCCAGTGAAGTTAGTCCTCGGGGGAGTTGTTGGAGTACAACTGGATCCAGGGAAAATGTGCTGAAATTGTGAGTTGGTTTCAAGGGTGCTTGGTCCTGGTTGGGGTGATGAGGATCGATTGTCTTGAACTTCAGCAGCAGCAGCAGCAGTCAAAGTCCGATCGGACACAGCAGATGATAAAAAATCTTGTTCTGAAAAAATATTCCTGTCAAAAGGTGATATACCTGTCGATATGAATGCTAATTCTATATTTTCTGGTGTGGCCCCTCGATCCCAAGCTTTACTCGTGAGTTTAGGGACTGAATAGATGTTCATGGTGGCAATGGGATTGGAGTTCATCCAAGAGTTCACCTCAGCACTGTAAAATGTTTTGAATGGCCCAAACACACATCTCGCACACTTTTTTGCATATTGGTATGCTAGCTGTTTGGTATGTTTTAGGGTGAGGCCATACAACATGCAAGAGCATTTTAATAAATAATCAGCCAGTTTTTGCTCCATGTCATCAGGGATAACCTGTCTATTTTTAAAATTTGTCTCAAACGCACATTTTCGATGCCTTCGTCTTTGGCTTTTTTAACCAAGTAAGCCAGGCGAGATTTTTTCAATCCATGATTGATGGCTGCAGATCGTACAGAAGCTCCATTCTCCAAAACTTCTAGAACAGCAGCCTTTGTTGACTGCTTGTCAAACTGTCTCTCAAACCTTTTCTTGTAATTCCTAACCATCTGAAAGCATAACGTCATATTTTTATCACGTAACAGTATTAATAAAATCTGTGATTAAAGGTGCAAGTAAGGGGATACATTGGACAGTTGTCCAAGGTAGCCCCATACCCTGTCCAATGTAGCCCCAAGTAACGGAAAAAGAAAAATCACTTCTCAGTATTTTGTGATGTTAGTCAATTTGCATAATTCCTAGTTTATTTTGACACCAAATCATGTCGCAATTCATCATATTAGTAACATTTAAATTAACTTTCATTTCACAATGAAAATTACCCCCCATATTCACACAAAATATTATAAGGAAACCAACAAAAAGGAAACAAAATCCACTCACCTTGCTACTTTTTGAGGTAGGCAGCCATATTGATTTTAAACTGATCAGCTGTTGTCTGTTGCACACTCCATAGAGACATAAATGCAGTTGGTAATGTTTTGAATGAAAATTTAGCTATGTCCAATGTAGCCCCATGTCCAATATATCCCCGCTCTCCCCAGAGTTTTTGGCACTGTGAATTTATACTGTGCTGATGTAGAGGGATTTTGATTTAAAAACAAATATTCAGATGATTTTAGATTTTCCTTAGGCATATATCCCATCGAGTAACCTAAAATGATGCCATGATTTTTATAAATTTGAATTATAAGTTTGGAACATAGTTTGATGCTCTGTGTACATAAGCACTCTCCCTTACTTATTTTGACGAGCTTGTTAGTATTTCCAAGACTAGCTTAATTAAAAGAATGCGTAGAGTATCATGGTTTTACATTGACTTGTTTGAGAAAAGATGTCCTTGGCAGAATGCACTTGTCACCAAAATTGGCATTATAGATAAATTATAGATATATTTATTATCTGAATTTATTTATGATTATTTTCAGAGAAGTAATTGCAAAGTGGTTTTGAAGAAAGTAATATGTAAATTTAATTTCTTTAAATTAAGCAATCTATTCCATGGCAGTTTATCTGAGGGATGAAAATTCTGTATCGGGTAGATTTCATCAAGTGCTCAGCATAATGAGTGCGCTCTAAAATGGCTGTCAGGTGGCTCGGAGCACACGATAAGTTTGAAGAGCTTATCATCTTAAGCACTTATTACACGAACGGTTATTTTATTAAGTTTGACCAGCTGTTTTTTATCATGCCAATCATAAACAAGCCACCCATTATTTTTATAGATTGTGATTTTGTTGGTATAAATAAATTATTTATGAAAAGTTTTAAGTATTCGAAATTCATCCTAGTAATATTTTTTAGAAACATTTTAATTTCCTTAGTAAAATAATTGAAAACCTACGAATGAAGCCTTAGAAAAAAATAACCTACGTTATCATTTCAAATTATCGTTGTACATTTTCCTACAAACAAACGAATGGGTCTTTGAAAATTTTGAGAAAATACTGTCGTATTGAAACAATTTTATAGGAACCTTTACTTAGTCAGTTCTATCAGCATCATCATAAATACTTTAGCTTTGAACAGTTCTTGCACTTTGTGCCAATGCACTTCCCTGTTACATGCAGGCATCTACTTGCTGCAAATGAACGATAAATTTTCTCTGTATTTACATAATAAAAACTAAAATTTTATCCTGATACAAAAGATTCAACAACGCTAAGTATGTTGTGAGGGATAAAAATCATCAGTTTTCAATAAATTACCCACGTCTGGAATAGCCTAAATTGGTTTGGTCACTTCGAGGCGTCGAAAGTTGAGAACGGGTTTGTTATGGAGGTGTGCGGCGCAGAAAATCAAGCACATGCGATTGTGTGCCCATAATTATTTATATCGCTGCATGAATTCGTGCGATAAAGTCCTCATCTGGTATTACAGGAGAAGAATACACCATACTCTTCATAGAACCTACCTCACAGAAAATAGCCGGGAGGTATATTGTCTGTAACATTTGGTGGCCATGTAACATTTTCCCTTCTGCCAAACCATCGATGTGGATATGTGGCATACAGTTGGTGCCACAAATTGGCATCAAAGTGGGATGGAGCTCCATCGTGTTACAGCCACATTGCCTGAGAAACTAGGAGTGGCACCACATCCCATAGGGTAGCCAGAACATCTCTTAGAACTCTTAGGATACCTCGAACAATTATAAACTTTGGCGCCTCTCAATGCCCAAAGCATGCATTTTCAGGAATAGGTACCCTCTGATTCGTTTACTACCCAGCAGAACATACTAAGCTTTGTCGGTGTGGTTTTCAATAAATTAAATTATACAATACGATTGATATAATTTATTTTTTACATCTCTTTACTACCTTTGCTTGCATTTGTATCCCTAACATCCAACACTCATATTTTAAATCTAATATAGTAAATTAATTTTGATCCCGTACAAATGTTTCAGCGCTTGTTTTTCAACTTATTTAATAATCCAAACATGATAACCATTTAGTTGTTTCTGTTATGGACACCACATTAACTGACATTATAAAGTATTGATTTTTTTAAAAATTAGTAGCGTAAGTACTTACAGCTCAAGTGTAATTTATGTTACCATATAAAAATAACTTCAATTATTAGCAGAAGATTGTAACAATAAAAGCTATATTTTTGTGTTAAAATGATATTGGGTCCCTTCATGGCCAGAACAATGCTCTCTGAACTATTAGATGTTTGTCGTGTTGTTAGTCTGCATCAGTTGCGATACGAGCAGACGGTGTGTGATGCAGACGACGGCGAGCTACTTCATGTGCTGGTACACGATGCACGAGGTGCCGGACCTGGCGGCGCTGGGCGAGCGCTGCGACAACCACGCCAGCTGCATGGACTCGTGGCGGGGACCGGCCAGCTACGACCCGCGCGCCGACGACCGCCAGCCCTTCCTCTGCGCCGCCTACAGCTTCTGTCCCGGTAACCTCTTCACTGGTGCCACGGCAAGGATGTAGACCCGAGCATAGCAACCATGTGACCATGTGGTCAGTGTATAGCCAGGGCGTATCCAAGTTACGATTACATAGCCAGGATGCAGACAAGGCCTATTTATGACGTGGCCAGATGTAGCCAAGACATAGCCAGTGCATAACCAGTATGTTGTTATGGAGTAGCATGAACGTAACCAGCACATAGCCAGGATTTAGTTTGAGTGTAACCATGATGTAAATCATACCATCTCATGAATATAGCCGGGGCATAGCCTGAACTTAGCCAGGACGTATCCAGAATATATCAATTTAATAATCAAGATGTTGTTAGGGCATAGACAGAACGTCACTAGGGTATAGTTTGTATGTAACCAGGGCAGTATATAGTTAGGGTGTATTCAGATCTCGTATTTAGCCAAGAAATAACCAGGAAGTAAGCAGTGCAAATCAGTACATAACGGTGTAGTCAGGATGCAGCTAGGGAATAGCAAGGGTGAAGTCAGGACATAGCCAGGATATAGTTAGGGGGTAGCCAGCATGTAACAAGGACCAAGCCACTATATAACCAAGGTTTAGCCATGATGTAACAAGAGCATATCCCGGATGTAGCCAGTGCATATTCAAGACATAGCCAGGACAAAGTTAATACATAGCCTGGATATTGTTAAGGTGTGCCCAGGTTGTAACCAGCTATTAGCCAGTACATATCCAAGATGTATTCATGATTTAGTAAAGGTGTAGTCATCATGTAGCCAGGACATAGGTAATTTATGGCCAGTGTATATATAAATCATGGGTAATATATTGCCAGTTTATATCCAGGACATAGGTAATATATAGCCATGCTCTAGTTAGGGCATAGCCAGGATGTAGCCAGCACATAGACAGGATGTAGCCAGAAGTCACTGGTCCAATAAACATATTCTCCTCATTTATTTTACACATTCTCACTAAACAATATAATGAAAATCATAAAAGAATAAAGCTAATGAAGTTACAAATGTATTATGCACATTAGTTTTTTTGTGATTTTTAATTGTGAATAAAACTGTTAAACATATGTTTAACATTATTATTTAAAAAAAATAATTTCATAATGACCTACGTGAAACAATAAAGAAAAGCTGAGTTAATATTTTACTATTCTTCCCAGCAATTCTTTTTTCCCAATTTTTTTGAAGTAAATTTTTTTTAAAAAATGAGCTTTTTACGCAGATACAAAACACATTTGTCTTCTAAAATTTTATCACAGCGGATTTTAAAATAAAATCATGAATTTTATTATAAATATATCAATATAAAATTATTAATATATATTTTATAAATATAATTATATATATTAAATACAATAATAAATATTACATGCTAATTATTGACTACTAGCTGACCCGGCGAACTTTGTTCCGCCTTATAGGCAATAAATGAGCAGATTTTGGATTTTATTAAATTCAATTTTTTATTAAGATAATAAATTTAAATAAAAAAATAAAGAATTTTAATGATTCTTTATTGGCCATGTATTTTGGTGCATGGGTTGCACTCTTCATTGAAGCACCTTGTGATAGACGACATTTTTTGTTTTACTATCAGGCGCAAGAACAAATAACGCAGATGGTCTTCCGACCGGTGAACATGCCACATATAATTGACCATGGTAAAAACATGGATTTTCTAGATTCAGACCACAAACTTTCAAGGATTGGCCTTGTCATTTGTTAATGGTCATGGCGAATGCAAGACGGATCGGAAATTGAAGTCGTTTAAACTCAAACGGCATATCGGTTGGGATCATCGGAATCCTCGGAATGAGAACTTCCTCACCTTCGAATTTTCCTTTGAGTATCGTCGCGTAAATCTCATTGTTCATCAATTTACTTACCACCAAACGCTTTCCGTTGCACAGTTTTGGTTGGTTTATGTTTCGAAGCATTATTAGTACGGAGTCGTAAATTGTGCGGTGGTAAGCCAGGCACATCCAAGGAGTTAAAAAATTCAATTGGATAGTTGGTGGCTTCTTCTTCATTTGTTACACAGTCAATAGATTTGAATGAATGCAGTGTACCAATGATTTCATGCTGAATTATGTAGTTTAAGTCATCTACATGCAACCGCAATGTTGGATCTCGCACGAACAGTGGCTAAAACTACTGACATGAGGAATGTCTTACCAGTTCCACCAGGGGCATCCAGGAAATATAAACCACCATTTCCATCATCAATTGCCCTCATTAATGTACTTATTATAAACTTCCTTTTGTTGGGGATTCAACGGTGGTACATTCGTTTGAACTACCAAATCTAATTCCATAAGATCATATTCACGTTCCTGTTCCAATACTCGATTAAATGCGTCATTCATTTCACGATTTGGCGCTGGAATTCCTAACCTGACTAATAAATTACCGCACATGAGGTAACACATGTCTTCGATCAAGACCAAATCCCGATTATGTATCTCCTCATTCATCTCAAGATCGGGATTTCTTGAACTGTCACGAATTTGATGTAAAATGTCTTCTGACATATTATCCTTGTATTTGTGCCACAGGTTCGATGGGTTCGATGGAAAGCATGTCGAAATGATGATAGCAAATAATGTGCGTATCTGACTTGGAGATGCAGAGATAATTGCTTCAACGATTGTCGTATTCCAATGGGTTTTATAGTAAATTGAGTTCTTCACATGCAGCACGATATGTTGAAAATATTGTACCATTAACAGTCTGTAGTGACTCAAATGACTTTGGCCCACGCACATTTACCAGCAACAACCGCAAAAAAGGAGCATTCATCATTCTTTGGATGAACTGTTACATACGACCAAGAGAATCAGTAGAACACACATCTGGATAACGAGGAACCGCATCGCCTTGCTTCCGTCGTTGAAAATTCTTCGATGAAGCATTCCAAGTGTAATAACATGGCATCTCCGAGTAAAACCAAGTTCGTGCAAACGGATCGCTTCGGCAGATCGCAAAGAAACTGGTCAATGTTATCGTTGGAGGTGTTTCAGCACGTTGAACAACATTCGAAGCCGTGAAATATACTCGTTGACCATTCTCCAGATGCACCGCCAAATGCACAACAGTAGGATGACGTTCGTGAATAGGAAATGCGAATATACGGCAAATCGCTTCATTGCAGTTCACATACCGACCAACTTGATAGCGCGCAATTTCATCGTTGGTATTGGAGGTTTTGACGCCAAAAACCGCCATATCGCTGTCTTTCGTGACATATTTGCAGATGTATTTTATGAACTTTACTGAATTGCAATACTCAAGATTGCAATGTGTCTTGAACGTTTTGGAAATAAGTGGCGAATATGGAACAATCCAACTGTTGTCGACCACGAAATCTATTCTTTTCACTTTCGTTGTGATAGTTCGACCGTTATCATCGGGTGATCGACGCCGATACAGTGGATAATCATCGTTGTCAGTGACGGACTCCGTCGTTATTCGTTTGGAACACTTGCCATCGCCCATGCAAGGTGATTGGGGATTGATGGCGCCACACGGTCCATGAATCATATTTGTAATTACAACATAATGTAGGTCTGGATCGGCTTCGTGATCGGGAATCTCGGCACATATGATATCATCTATTTGTTCTTTTTGAATTCTTTCCACTAACCAGATAAGAATGTGTGCGTGCGGCAGGCCTCGTTTTTGCCAATCGATTGAATACATCCAGCATCGAGTATCTCAAAAGACGCGTTGTTTAACAATGTAGTTCATCAGGGACCGTATTTTTTGCCTGAATACACGTGCTGTGATGTCTATCCATTTTGGATTACAGGTAAAAGTAATAAAGAGATCTGGCCGACCGTAATGACGAACATATGCCATTACATTTTGCGAATATTCATGCATATGATGCGGACTACCTATGTATGTCGCCGGCAGAATAGTTAATCGACCAATATTAGATACATTTCCTTCAGTACTAATTGCATCACGTAAATGGATATACTCCTCAGAACGCTGTTTGGTTTGGTTCAACTGAATGAAAGTTAAGCGCTCCGTTTATATTTTGACGTACATGTCGACGCAATACTGCTGAAGCAATTGACGAAACCGCAGCAAATAGTTGTCAGCATTTTGACGAATCATCAAACGATATGCGTAATAATTCATCGAGCTAACCTTCTTGGTAGTTTCTTCACCTGAAATTAAAACAGTAGAATTAGTATTTTGTATATAAAACTAACATTCATATTTTTAGCATAGTTATAAAGGGGTATAAATAAATGATTTTAAATCGGTTGCCAGTCATTTGTCCAATTTTCTCTAAACAGACAGCCCCTAATCTTTAAGTCTGTTCTTACGACTTTTTATTTCCTGGTAATAAGCAGTGTATTTGGTATTTTATTGGAAACCAAAACCAAACACTGTAAAATGTATGTCATGTGAAATCAAAACTATGATATTGATAGGCCTACACACCATTCAACGGATTTTTCATTTTGATATTAAAATAATATCCATATTCTCCTTGCCAAAACATATGCGGGTATTGCAACGTGTAATATGAACGATGTATTTCAGATATTTGTTGCAGTTGCCCAGTATCGCGACGTGTAAGCACAATATCGCGTCTTTCCAAGTTTTCACCAACAATCAGGATGGCAACTTCATCTTTTGTTGGAGCGTTAAATGTGCATTCGTGTGTTCCAGATGGTCGTTTATTCGCTCTGATCACGACTTTGTAGTCATTATTTGGCATGCGCTCCAAAGCACTCTTAAACAGCCTGACCAACGCGTGATGTTCATGAAGTAGTTGCTGCAGATCTTGAAGAATTGCTCTTTTCATTGCTGCATTGATCTCTTGACGTCGATCAAGTTGTTCCTCCATGTTGCCCATGAAGTATATTTGTAAACATTTATGCTGTGCATCTTCAAGAGGTTGCAATGATCAAATCGATGGTGAATCTGTCCTTGTATCTACAAAATCAAAAGCAAAGTCAGTATTACTGATTTATAAACACTTTTTTTTAGAATTAGCATACATCCCTACTTAATATTATAAATGTGAAAGTAAGTTTGTTTCTTACGCTTTCACGCGAAAACTACTTAACCGATCATCATGAAACTTTGTTCACATTTTCTTGGAGGTATAAGAAGTTACATAGGATATTTTTTATTGGGAAAAAAATATTTTTTTTTCCAAAAAAATTGATATTTGTATGTATGATCGTCTGACTGCGAGTTTGAGTAATTTGAATCACATTTAACGCCATCTGGTGTTTCAATAAGTAAATTAAATAATTCGCTAATTTAATAATATAATACCGGCGGTCAATTTACTATTCAATTTTATTTTTCTGTCACCTCCAAGCAATACTTAAACTTTTTAAATTTTTGAGGTTAGGTGTCAATTTTCTTCGGTGATTGTTGTTTGTATATTGATGCTGAAGGTTACATTTTACTTTCAAGAGAATTTTGTAATTTAGTGAAAATGATGTGGATCTAATACTCAACTTTTCTGAACTTTTTAAAATGTTAGGATTAAAAATGATTTTGTTTTTGTAATAGTGAAGCATAGGTATTTCAATAAAGCACGTTCAGTTTTTTAAGCTAAATTGGATGTTAGAATTTTGAAACACTGATTATTCCAGTCACGAAATAAAATAAAAAAATTACCATATTTTATTTTCTTTGAAATGATCTTTGATACTTAAGGACATAACGCGAGCGAAGCCGCGGGTAAAAGATAGTAATACATAAGAATAAGTATATATATAATTCTTCTACTGTATTGTATGTAAGTACAAAAATAAATAAAAAAATACCCTGAATGTCGGATTAAATCCTCGTTCTTCGATAATGTCTGCCCAAATGAGGTCATTTGGAAACAACTATTGTATTTTTGAGTGTTTGCTAGAAAATGTGATTCGGGTGTTTCGCCACGAAGCAATGAATGCAATGGCTCAGGTGGCGGAGTCAATAATGGCAATTTCACTTTCCTACTAAGGCAGCACAATCCTGGCGTTTCTCCGGAAAACTTCAATGCGCCACAAAACTCGCAAACAACGTCCATTGGCCCAATGCGAACGCTAGTATGCAGGCAGTAATCAGTGCTGCAATTGTATCGAAACCTTGCTCGATTCAAATCAGTACTTGATAAATTTCTTCTTGTGCGTCGAAAATTATCTAGTTGTTGATCTCTGAGGTTTGCTCGACGATTTCGCATTGCCAACCGAGCCGTTTCACGGGCTGCCTCGCTTTGCTCTTGTGATTGAGAAGCACGAAGTCGAGCCATACTAACGCGGCGCTCTCCACGTGCAATTTATTGTTCTTCCTTAGTCCTTTCATTCGCAATGTTTCGAATCCTAGTTGCATTACGGCCTTGTCGGGAAAGATTTGATCATCTTGGTCGTGGCATGGTATTGTTAATGATAATATCGGCACGATAAGCCAATAGAAACTCGAAAAAAACACATCAACCGGTTAACTTTAAAATTTTACATTGTCAAATTTTCAACCATACTTAACCATAGACAACATTACGTTGAGCTGTCAGTTGTGTTTTGTTAATTGTCAAATTTTCATCCATACTTAACCATAGACAACATTACGTTGAGCTGTCAGTTGTGTTTTGTTAATTGTCAAATTTTCATCCATACTTAACCATAGACAACATTACGTTTAGCTGTCAGTTGTGTTTTGTTATTCCATGTCAATTGCGTTTTTTGCTATACTATTTTTAACAAATGAACGGCTAGACTGATGTTTTGACTGATAAATTTTTCATTTTGCTTTCAGTTGCGTTTTGTTATACAACTATTTTTACACGCTTTATACTTATTAGCTTTACCTGTATGTTTGTTTGTATGTTTGTAACCGACTCCTTTGGGTGCGATTTTGACCCACTTTAAACGGCCAGATTTCATTCAAACTTTGTAGATTTATAGAGGACCGATGAAAATACACTAATTTGATAAGATTATTCCATTATTAAATTTTCAAAATAAGATTTTCGTCATTTCATATAATTTCACAATATTTAGTAGGCTTTGTTTATATCGCGCCAAAGACAAACTGGAAGAAAAGTTCGCACATTGTAAAGAAAACCATTTCGCTCATGTGCAAACTCTTTTCTTTCAGTTTGTCTTTGGCGCGATATAAACAAAGTCTACTAAATATTGTGACATTTAATTAAATGAAAAGTGACATTTAATTAAATGAAAAGTGAGAGTGGGTTATGATTATTGTGAACAATATACTTTCTTGATTTTCTATTTTTTAGTTTGGTTTTCTATATATAGCGTGTTTTTTAGTTTTTTAAAACTATTTTTTCCCGGGGAACAGGATAAAACGTATCCTATGTCCGTCTCTTGGTTCTAAGATACCTCCCTACCAATTTTCAGCCAAATCGGTTCAGCCGTTCTTGAGTTATAAATAGTGTAACACGACTTTCTTTTATATATATAGATAAGTATAGCTTCTTAATGGTAAAGTGCTGGCCATGTACTATTTTTCCTGGCCTTCCCTTCCTTTCAAGGCAGAGCCTCATGTGTATGTAGTCATTCAGGCATATTCATGCAGGAATCATGGCTGTGGATGGAGTTCGCAGGCATGGCCGCGATTGATTTGACTGACCCAAGTACTAAACAACTAAAGTTATAAAAAATTATGTCCATTCAAACTTTTTATTTAGGATTTAGGATAAAATACCATCATACTATCATCGATCATAAAATCACATGATCAAAAGTGTTATTACGCGTAGGGTGCTGCTTGCTATTCTTAAAGAATCCACTCTGCTCAAAAAAATGTCTCTCAATTGATGTTGAGTGCTTCAAACTAGTTATTAAAGTTCCGATTCATTCTGAAAGTTTTCACATCATCATCGTGCAAGAAACAGGCATATCGTTGTTATCAGCTGGGTGACAGTGGACACGAGTAAGGGCACACGGGTGTCCGCAGACCCCTGCTGCCCGGACCGCCACTACGACACGCTGGCCTCGTGCTGGGCGCGCGAGGACAACCCCTGCTACAGCGACGCGCCTCCAGAGTCGAGGGTCTGCTCCGTGCAGCGCAGCCGCAACACAGACCTCGTCTCCATCATCCGGGGCATGTGGAACGTGAGCTGCTCCTGCCTGCGGCCGGGCTTCGAGTGGAGCTCCCGCTTCGGCCTGTGCGTCGGTGAGTGGCGTGCTCCCGGGTCCCCAGCACACCCCGGCACACCCCGGCACACCCCGGCACACCCCAGCACACCCCAGCACACCCAGCCCGCCGTCGCCGCAACTCTCTGTGCGCGACTGCGAGGCGGCAAGCATCATCCGCTGTTAGACACCGTCACACGGTTCAACTATACTTGCATTTATCATTGCTTTCTGAAAGTTATCCAAATAAATTAAAATCATGTCTTACACCTATAGTTATTTCATCTGATTTTTTTTAAGTGAAACTTCATTGCTTAAAGGGCTACAATTACGATGGAAATTCCGATCGCTTGAGGGCAATAGTTATGTACGTGGTGGGGGATCCGGGAAAGAAGGTGTCATCAGGGGAAAAGTAAAAATGACTCAGCACACTTTCACACTGCACAATTATATACATGTACACTTGCATACTTGCATGCTTGTACACTTGCATGCTTGCACACTTTCATGCTTGCACAATTACATACTTACACATTTAAATACTTGCACACTTGCATATTGGCACTCTTGAAAACTTGCATATTTGCACAATAGCATAATTTAGCACTCGCATACTTGCATTTTTTATCTGCGACCTTAGCCAAAGAGACTTATATTTCATAAACCTAATAATAAAATAAGCAATAAGTTTCACTTATATTACGCGTAGACTCTATGCACACTTTTTTTGTGTTATTAATCGCCCATGATTAGGAAAATATTTTTAAAAAAATGGGTGCGTGTACTTATGTACGCGCGTGAGAAGTTATACTTCTTTGGCATCATTAAAAAATAGTTTTTAATTGCATGTTAATAATTAATTACAATAAAATAATAAAAGGGCTGGAAAAAGATAGTCAACACAGTCAACAAAGTTCATTTTAAATTTGAAAAATTATATAATATAATTTAGAGAATAATAAATACTGTGGCCGGCAGTTATCTTGGCGTGTCTCAGCGCGGGGGTGCGGGGACAGCGGGACCGAAGAAAGAAGAGGGGGTAAGCAGGCGACACGTAGCCGAGAGCCGTGTAGTGGCTGTTAGGAAAATATCGCCCTTCAGTGTATACCCGAAAATGGAAGGCGGAGGTGGCAGCTCGCAGAGGCGCGGTAAAGTGATACATAGCGGAGAGCGGGAAATAATAAAAACCGTGATGCAGTTTTGTGATGAAGAAGCGAAAAGTAAATGTCTTCTCGAGCCTTTACAGAGACAGACGGCAAGAGCAGCGAAGTACACGGGTGTGAGTGAACGGTCTATAGTCAGGATTCGTAAAGTCAGCAAAGAACAACCACATGACCCACAGACTACGCCAGGAAAAAACCCAGATATTTTAAGTATTTAATAAACAATGGAAATATATCTTTACTACGTTACTGTTACGTAGTGTATAGTGGAGTAAAATATTTGGGCAGTTAGGGTGTGTGTGAGTTGGGCGGCTATTAACAAGTAAGGTCTTGATAGCCTATTGTGGAGAAATGATGAGTATGAAGCGTTGACGAAATGACAGAACGGGGAAAACGGGAGTACCTAGAGAAAATAATAAGAATAGTAATAATAGAAATTAATTTTAACTTAATTTTGTTTTTCGTCACCTAATACAATCAATTATCATGGAAAGAGAACTTCATACTTACATTAAACAAATCATATAATATATATGAGGTTTTGAAGGTTATAATATGCATTCTAAAGTGGAAGTACAATGCAAATTGCATTTACATTTATAACAAATAATCGAAAATAGGTGCATTAAAATATAAAGCCATACATACACAAGAATTTTTTAAATGCCATTAACGTTGGTAGCCAGGTGTTTCCTAAACGACTGACATGAAGTTAAAGCAGCAAGTATAACATAACAAGCTCCATGTTTACTTAAATGTACATCCAGCGCTAAATTGAACGTTTTAGGTACGGAAACCGGAACGATAAGGGCTAGACTGGCTCCTGCGTCATCACCTGTGAAATAGCTTTCGCGCGGAGAGCTACAATTGCGTAATGTTTTGGTCGTTTGCTTTTTCTTGTAAGACTTTTGTTTTAATTAACTTTGAGAACACAATGAATTGAGAAGCATAGTTTTAAATTTATTTTACTTACTAAGTGACCTAGTTTTCCAAAATAAATCGTGTATGGTTTTCGCTAGTTACTGAGTTAACATTTCAATTAATTTTGGTTAGCATAATAATTAGCAGACACCGTAAGTATATTTAATGGGACAAAGTAAAACGTTGCAGGTTTAGATAATAGTTTGTTACTTTTCCTGACAGATGAGTACAAATATTCGAGCACAACCACTGCAATTTACACAATGTTACACTTATGTAATACAAGTACAATTCATAGGATTTCTCACTTTTGGTTTGGTAACTCAGCGCTCTTAGCCAAAAGGCCTTACCGCCCTGGGGCCCCCACGGACGTGGATACAGACTTACGTAGTGTAGGAAGTCACGCGCTGAATGTATTCTGTTCTGCTAGTACAAACCTGGCCGCTGACCTTGACAATAGGGTATCGCTTTCTCTTCGCCCTCCCCTCCCCTCCAGACAGGACTAGGGAGCTCACACGCCAAGATATCTGCCGGGCATAGTATATATGACATAATTTTTACTAAATATTATACGATTCTTTTTTTTTAATACTTAGTATTGATTATTTAATATTTTATTATAAAATAAATAAATCTAATAATAAATTCAAAAATTTAAATTAAGTTTATTCATTTTTTAAATATTTATTTTCTTAATTTAATATTCACTTTTCATTTTTATCAAAATGTTTTCATTAAATTTGTTCATTTATTTTTATAAATATTTATTATTTATTTAATTTTTAATAAATATTAAAAATAAATATTTTAATTTAATGTTCGATTTTAATTTTTATCACAAATTTTTTATTAAATGTTTTATTAAATTTATTTATTTATTTTGTAAGTATTAAATGACCAATAATAAATATTTAACATTAATAATTTAATAATATTTAGTATTAATTATATTAAATAATAATATTTTAATTTATATCAATAAATAATACCTACGGATAGTTAACCTCAATTATATTGGAGCACTTGAAAAAGTATATAAGCACAATTCTTTTACTAATATTTACGAATAGTAAATAATATTAATCAAAATATTTAATTTAAATCACTACTGAATATAATTTATTAGCACATATATAATTCGCACTTGTATGAAACTAAAACACGTGTTGTGAATGTAGAAACTAGAAACATGTGGATAAATATTATAAATATGAAAACAGTGATTAGAGGCGACGAGCGTGCCAACATGCGCGACTAATAGAGGTTCTATTTCTATTTTGTTGGTAGCTTTTTTTCGAGACTTAATGAGCTGTTTAGCGGGCAGCTTCAACCTGTTAATTTTGTGTTACAGTGATGTGCGCGCATCTTAAAATTTCACTCTCATCATTCTTTCATAACGCGCCTAAAGAAGTATAACTTCAAAAACTTCAAAAACTTCAAAAAAAGTAATAAAAAAATACCTACTGCCGAGTTTTGAACCATGGCCCTTCAGCATATTGACCGCGCAGTATAACCACTGCTCTTACCGAAGAGCTGTAAACTACTCGACTAGGTGCGATACGATCCTCCTAGTCCAGAAGTCACCGGGTAGGAGGATAGGGGGGGTACCGAGGTAACCACGAGGCCCTCCAGCCCACGCACGACCTAAGCGTCATGTCTAGCCAGGGCTTCCGCAGTCGCCGCCGGAGGAGTCCAGGCACGTCCGGGCCTTAACCGGCTGGTAACCTGTCGGGCCGAGGTACGGCAGGTCGGAGGATAGTCCGAGGCGACGAGATCATCCAATGAAGTGACTCTGAAAAGTGGCGGTCGGTTAGTTACCTTGGCGAACGGTCTTATGCCGTGTAGACACTAAGTTGGTAGTAGTACGGGAAGAATCCATGAAAGTGAGAGGTTCCCCGTTTAGGTTTCCTCTAGGCCCTGGATTCTGATTGGGTAGGACTCGTACTTGGTGGTGATGCTTCGATCGCTTGGAGCAGACTCCAAGGGTTCTCTAGCCCTATGTGGAGTCGACGTGGTGAGCGATGACACAGCTTGGGTACTAGCCTGGACAGCTAGCAGAGGTTGGATAGGCCTCCGCCGGACCACGGGTTCACTGGGTGATTGAGGGGTCCCAGTGAGATGTGGGAGAACTGGGTAGGCCCCAGCAATGCTGATAACGTCTAAGAGCTTAGGACGCAGCCAATTGTCTGATTAGCTGAGTGTAGCGGGGGTTGAAGGTGGTGTCTATGCTGAGATGGGTAGCCTCAGCCTCTGGACATAGCTGGATCTCTAACTCCGCCCCTGTTTCGCATATACGGCGTATCCGTATCCACGCCCGTGGGGGTCCCGGGCCGGTACGGCTTATGCTAAGAGGGCTGGGTTCAAAAACCAAACAGGGGATAAATCCCTTGTGCAGTAATACTGTAACTCTATATCTATTTATATTCATCTCTCCATATCACTTCATATCTCTCAATCTTCCTATCTATATATATCACTATATATCCATATCTCTATCTCTATATAAATAAAGCTGTATAATTCTCTATATCTCTAAACTCTAACCCTTTATTTTTATCTATTTATATATCTATCTCATATATATATATAGTTCTCTTGATCTATATATATATCACTATATGTATCACTATATCTCTATACCTCTCTGTACACCTAATTATCTATATCTCTCTCCATCACACTTTATTTTTCTATCACTCTCTATCTATATTCTTCTCTATCTCACTCCACCACTCTCTGCCTCTCTTTCTCTCACTTTCTCTAAATCTATCTTTCTTTATCTCAATCTCTCTCTCGTCTCGCACACCAACATTATTATGCGGACCAAAGAAAAGAGTATCTGACAAATTACTTACTGGGAACTATCCGATACTACTCGCACGCCACCTTAATTTTTGCTTTAAGGGTTGGTATTACCGAGATTTCACCTGAACAATGGCCTTCCACGAGTTTTAAACATGGAGGTAAGCAGTAAGAGATTTTGTTTAAACAATCTTTGCAATTTTAATACTTGAAGTCAAAATGAGAACGACCTCTAACCCCTTTTTTTTCTTCTGCATAGCAAAACAATATTTGTTTATAATGAATTTTAACCATAATTTTTTTGTATATGTGTTGGTATTATGTTTCTTCAGAAATATTCACTACATTATGGCATATTTACGATTATTCCTAGCGAGTTCAAGCTATTAAACAAATTTATAGCATATTAGCCTTTATACAGCTACTAGGCCAGGCGCGAATTTAGAAATCATAAAAGGAGGGGGCACAGTTTCACGTTGGTGGGGGGTGTGTTATTCACTGTTCCCACCTTTAAAGCGGGTGGTCCGGGGGTCCTCCCCCGGGAAAATTTTGTTTTTAAGATGCAAATTTGTGCTGTTTAAGCTATTTTAGAATCTAAGTAATCAATATACAGTTGACAGATATTTAAATATTTTTAAAGATATATAAAATTAAATTTACAATAGCTTAAATCAAAATGGTACTAAATATATCTAAATAGTACAATTCAGCATTTGACAGCTTACGAAAACTTACTTGGTTTATGAAAGTAATGAGAAACTATGCCAAATCACAGAATGAAGTTTTAATAAGAAAATTAAATAGCTAAAATAGTACAAGTTGATCACCACAAATCATAGTTTAGCAAATTATATACAAAATAATACAATGCTACTTTATTTTGTATTATAATATGTTATTTACACATATTTTACAAGGACAAAAATGGTCATTAGAAATACCTGACAAGATACTTTGTGGTAATATGAATTAACATAATTATTTACTACAGTACATGATTTTTGCTGCAAATTCGAATTTGTTTTTCAAGATAATACAAAGTGAAGCTAAAAAAAATGTAATTTGCTTTCTCCTTGAATGCTTCCTCGCGAACTTTTCCACGACTTGAATGTGATCCACAGTAATGTCTCTATGAATGTGAAGTGCAGCTAAACCATTGAGTCTTTCCTGCCCCATAGTAGATCGCAGGTACGATTTTATTCTTCTGAGAGTCGAGAAAGATCTTTCCCCTGTACACGTTGTAACAGGCACAGTGAGGTATAACATTAGGAGAGTCTTCACATTAGGGCATAACTGTGTTGAGGATGCCATGATGGTTTCAACAGCTGACTTTGGTTTTTGTTCATTGTTGCACCACAACAAATGCCATGTACTGAGCTCACCTTCAAGTTCTGAAAGACTTCTAATACTGTGCACTCAAAATGAAGTTTAAACAAAAATACCCCTCCCTCTTCCTCTACCTGATAAGTATATGAGTGAAATAACTAGATGTTTGTTTTTTTATCATTATGAAACCCGTACAAAAGTATGCACCTTGTGTTTATAAATTCCAAGGCATTAATTAAGACCAGAATTTTATAGTAAGTTAAACTTTGTCAACAAAGGCCTGATATATGCAGTGATGCATAAAACACTATATGGTGCTTGAAATGAAGGGGCAGTAATCAAAAACATATAAAGAATATAATGACCTATTTATAACCTGCTATAAATTAAGTATTCAGTATAGTTAAAATAATTTTTGGGAAAGATAATATACAACATGTACAATGGGAATATTGTAAACTTATTTTTTTTCTAGATGTGAATGAGTGTATAAGAAATCTACACTCATGTGATGAAAAGACACAAGCCTGCTTCAACACTCCAGGGAGCTTTGAGTGCATATGTCGCTGGGGTTTTCTTTACAACAAAGAACAGAAACAGTGTGTTCGAAATGATTTGCTGATGGCTGCAGAGACAGGCAGTATAGAGAAAAAAAAAGGTATGTAATTGGATCGTTTTTACATCATGAACTACATTAGCCTCAATGTCATTGTTACACATAAATTTATCTCAAACCTACTAAATATTACCTAAACAATTTTTGAGATAATCTACCAAAACTGCCAAATAATTAGGGTTGAAGCACAGCAATTTTTATCGCCTTTAGTTTGTACAACATCAAATCTGTTCAAAGTTTTTGTAAACCTTTAACACAAGGCTGTATGCTGGGCTGGGCGACCCTTAACACCACACCTGGGGCTAGGAGAGACATTACCTCGGGCACCAACTGCCGTTACAGCAGTGTGAAGAGACCTCAGGGTACACAGATCGTTTGGCCAGGCCTTCTCCAGTGCTTAGCTTATTGTTGACCCTGCTGCTCCTAGACTACTTTAACACCTAGGTACCCACTGGGGCAAATATTCAGGTTCCACTATATCTGTTTGGTATGTCTAATCAGAAAAAAACTGTCAACATTGTTACAAAGAAATTATTTAGTTATAGACAGTACGTGTTATTAGGTATATAATTTTTTCAAACACAAGTCACTCTTATAAGAATTTAATACTTATAAGTACTTATTTATTAAATTGTCACATCCAACATTATAGCCTCGGCCGACACTCCAGGCCGATGACCAATTTACCCCCCCCCCCCCCCCCCCCCTTCTTCGTTGCATACCACAACATGGCCGCATCCCGGAGCAACCATCAACGACATTCCAGTCTGATACTCTATGCAAACATTGCATAGCAAGTAGGACAGTAGTGCTCCCACTGTCCATAGATGGCAGGTCACAAAGAATGGGTATTAAGTGAAATCATCTAAATGTCATGGGACAGCCAGAGCCATAATAGACATAATAAATGTAGTAATAATATGTAATATAATTGTAGAAGCTAATGTAAATGTGATATGTATGTATAGGTATTAAGTATGTAGGATAAGTGTGATGTCATCCCTCCTCTTTATTTAAACAAAAACCCGGGTCACAGTCCTGTCCGTGGCACAACATTCCGGCCATGGCCATTGTAGTGCCACCACTCGTCACCAGATGGCAGTTCTAAAATATGAACAGACACTGTATTATAGTTATGTTAAGGTAGGTTATGATTGTAAATATTTATGAAGATTATTAAGTGTGTAGTGTAAGTATGTTTCGTAGCCTTGTAAATAATATTGTAATATGCAAAGGGATAACAATATGTAAAATTGTAACATGAACGATTGTAGAAGGGAAATGTATATATCATGCGGGCTAACAAGCCTCGACAGCTCTCCTCTCTCCCAGCCAATCTGGGAGAATATATACCAACACAGTAAATAGTGGTATTATTGGCTTACTCATCTTTCTCTCTCCTTCTCCTTCTCTGCTAGCGACTCTTTGTGAGACCGCGGGCAATCCTCTGCTAGCGGCTCTTCGTGAGACCGCGGGCATCCCTCTCTACTACTACCAAAAGTAGTATGTGAATGGGGCTCCGAGATCAGGATGCAGGATGTGGTGCCGGTACCGGTGTCCACCATCTTGGATTCTGACATCACGGCGGCCATCTTGGATAAGCGTAACGGGACATAACGTAACGGGACAAGTAGATCACGGCGGCCATTTTGGATCCGCCATCTTGGATCCGCCATTTTGGATGACGTCATTGTGTTCTCGAACATTCCGGCGATGTGTTTTCCGCCATATTGGATGATGACGTCACCGTTTCAATTTTTGTTACGGCCGCCATCTTAAAATTTGGACGCCATCTTGAAAATCTTTAATTATTATCCGATTTTAATGAAAAAAATTCCAAAATTCATCAAAAAATTAACTTATTCGAATTCTGATTGATTATATCGATCACCATCCTCGGTTCAAACCCGGTGAGTCCAAAAAAAAACTAAAAATGGCGACAGGCTCCTTCCTCAACGGTGGATGCAGGCAGACTGACTCCTAGCACTTTTTTTCAAAACATATATATCGTCAGCTGGTATGACGACATGTCCGCCATCTTGTCTTCATCCGCTGGAGACCACCATCTTGTTTTCGTCTGCTAGAGTGTGCCGATAACATGTAGTATAATTATCTGGTCACCATACTTTTGTCCTCAACTGTTGACATTGAACATTGACCTTGACCTTTGTCCTTGACATTGAACTTTGACCTTGACCTTGAACTTTGACCTTGACCTCGAAATTTGAACTTGAAATTTGACCTTGACCTTGAAATTTGACCTTGACCTTGAAATTTGACCTTGACCTTGAAATTTGACCTTGATCTTGAACTTTGACCTTGACCTTGAAATTTGACCTTGACCTTGAACTTTGACCTTGAACTTTGACCTTGACCTTGAAATTTGACCTTGACCTTGAAATTTGACTTTGTCCTTGTCGACCATCATGGACCCGACATTTAATGTTCAGTACATGCTACCAGGAGCGACCAACTGCTGGAGTACGTCATCTTGTGTGTGTACTCATATTATAGAGTACATTTACATCTGGTTAATTTTATTTTAACCTGCTACAGTGCAGTAATCATTTATTACCGAGGTGCCCCCCGCCATCTTGAAATTCGGACGCCATCTTGAAATCATGTAATAATGTAGCTAGAAAAGCGGGAAAAAATCCAAAATTCATCAAAAAAATCACTCTATAACTTAAAAATCGAATCGATGGATCCCTGTCCACGGTTCGATTCTTGACCAGTGACAGTTGTAACTAATTATTAAATAAATGTTAGGTTCTGTTTTCCATTACCTTTCGCGGAGTTTATTAATCATTCGCTCTACGAAAAACAACTCAAGTCAATATACCTGGCCAACGAATTAAATCAGTGCCGATTAGCCTATTATGAAAGTCAAATTTTTCAATAATCTGAATAACATATAAGCCGTTCATGTACAAAGCCACACATATAGATCAATTGTCTTCAGTCCATAAGACCGAGTCATGACATTATCAGACGTATAGGCTAGTCATTTCAGGACCACATGAACTTCGTCGTTATCTAATTATATTCTATTAATCCAACGTGACATTTTTTAAACATACTAAAGGACCAAGTAACCTTGAAAAATATTTTAGTAACACCAAGAGGTTTTAAATTAGTAAATATTCAATCACTACATTTTGTACTACGCGCAATCAACAAAAGGGAAGCACTGACAACGAAAAGACAGCACCACCAACGAAAAGGCAGCACATTTGGAAGCACCGACAACGAAAAGGCAGCACATTTGGAAGCACCGTCATCGAAAAGGCAGCACATTTGGAAGCACCGACAACGTAAAGGCAGCACATTTGGAAGCACCGACAACGAAAAGGCAGCACATTCGGAAGCACCGACAACGAAAAGGCAGCACATTTGGAAGCACCGTCATCGAAAAGGCAGCACATTTTGAAGCACCGACAACGAAAAGGCAGCACATTTGGAAGCACCGTCATCGAAAAGGCAGCACATTTGGAAGCACCAACAACGAAAAGGCAGCACATTTGGAAGCACCGACAACGAAAAGGCAGCACATTTGGAAGCACCGGCAACGTAAAGGCAGCACATTTGGAAGCACCGACAACGAAAAGGCAGCACATTTGGAAGCACCGACAACGAAAAGGCAGCACATTTGGAAGCACCGACAACGAAAAGGCAGCACATTTGGAAGCACCGACTACGAAAAGGCAGCACATTTGGAAGCACCGTCATCGAAAAGGCAGCACATTTGGAAGCACCGACAACGAAAAGGCAGCACATTTGAAAGCACCGACAACGAAAAGGCAGCACATTTGGAAGCACCGACAACGAAAAGGCAGCACATTTGGAAGCACCGTCATCGAAAAGGCAGCACATTTGGAAGCACCGACAACGAAAAGGCAGCACATTTGGAAGCACCGTCATCGAAAAGGCAGCACATTTGGAAGCACTAACAACGAAAAGGCAGCACATTTGGAAGCACCGACAACGAAAAGGCAGCACATTTTGAAGCATCGGCAACGTAAAGGCAGCACATTTGGAAGCACCGACTACGAAAAGGCAGCACATTTGGAAGCACCGTCATCGAAAAGGCAGCACATTTGGAAGCACCGACAACAAAAAGGCAGCACATTTGGAAGCACCGACAACGAAAAGGCAGCACATTTGGAAGCACCGACAACGAAAAGGCAGCACATTTGGAAGCACCGACAACGAAAAGGCAGCACTTTTGGAAGCACCGACAACGAAAAGGCAGCACATTTGGAAGCACCGACAACGAAAAGGCAGCACATTTGGAAGCACCGACAACGAAAAGGCAGCACATTGGGAAGCACCGACAACGAAAAGGCAGCACATTTGGAAGCACCGACTACGAAAAGGCAGCACATTTGGAAGCACCGTCATCGAATAGGCAGCACATTTGGAAGCACCGACAACGAAAAGGCAGCACATTTGGAAGCACCGACAACGAAAAGGCAGCACATTTGGAAGCACCGACAACGAAAAGGCAGCACATTTGGAAGCACCGTCATCGAAAAGGCAGCACATTTGGAAGCACCGACAACGAAAAGGCAGCACATTTGGAAGCACCGTCATCGAAAAGGTAGCACATTTGGAAGCACCAACAACGAAAAGGCAGCACATTTGGAAGCACCGACAACGAAAAGGCAGCACATTTGGAAGCACCGGCAACGTAAAGGCAGCACATTTGGAAGCACCGACTACGAAAAGGCAGCACATTTGGAAGCACCGACTACGAAAAGGCAGCACATTTTGAAGCACCGACAACGAAAAGGAAGCACATTTGGAAGCACCGACAACGAAAAGGCAGCACATTTGGAAGCACCGACAACGAAAAGGCAGCACATTTGGAAGCACCGACTACGAAAAGGCAGCACATTTGGAAGCACCGACTACGAAAAGGCAGCACATTTTGAAGCACCGACAACGAAAAGGCAGCACATTTGGAAGCACCGACAACGAAAAGGCAGCACATTTGGAAGCACCGACAACGAAAAGGCAGCACATTTGGAAGCACCGACAACGAAAAGGCAGCACATTTGGAAGCACCGACAACGAAAAGGCAGCACATTGGAAGCACCGACAACGAAAAGGCAGCACATTTGGAAGCACCGCCAACGAAAAGGCAGCACATTTTGGATGCATCATCGAATAAGGAAGCACATTTGGAAGCTCCATCAACTAAAAAAGGCAAAAAGGAAGCACAAGTTACGAGATCTAAGTCTTAGTAAGAAATCATAATACAAGAAATAAAAACATTACATTCTTATAATTTAAATTATTTATTTTATTGCTTTACATTATACAAATGCAAGTAAAACAAGTCAATATTGTATGTAGCCAACATTCCTCAGTTCCTTGAGTATGAAGGATATTTCTTTGATGCACGAATAGTTTCCTGCACAAAGCGAACCATGTAGTAGTCTTAGCCGGTCAACCAATATGTTTGGATCTTTCCATGATGTGTAATCATTCTCTTCTACCACCATCTTCCTTGCACCTTTATAATAAATATTATGATCTCTGGTGTCTTCCGTTTTACCACCAACCTCAGGGTAACTTTCATGTTTGAGACGGTGATCATCACAAGCTTGATCAGATTTATTTAATATATCACGTCGTTTCCATCGTTTCGGTCTCAGGACACCGCCACATTCTTTGATCTTGGCAGCTTTAGGTGCTTCATCATAGTCTATGTCTTTGTCAACAGCCTCAGAGTCACTGTAACAATCACCGTAGAAGGAATCGTCTTCACCCAATTTACCGTAATAATTCGATGTTGATGATGTTGAAGTGTCTTCATCGTCTTCTTGCTTCCTTTTTAGGAGTCCATCATTTTTACAAAGTAGGAAAGATCTACTTGAATTCGGCTGGAATATATTCTCACTTTTCACGTTAAGGATTCTTCCATTGTCTTCATTCTTCCGTAAATCATCAACCTTCTTCAATTTAAGTTCTTTGTCGAGATCGGAAGAGCCAAGAAAATTATTGTCGTAATGCAGATCACTCTTCCTTAGGCTAGTAGATTCATCGTTGTCCTCTAGCTTGTACGCAGGCTTGGCGCTACAAGTTCTGCCATGTCTTTTTAGGCTCTCTCTCCGTGTAAACGACTCGCTACATCGAACACAACTTATCATATTGCGCAGTGAATTTTTAACACAGTCATTCTTCTCGTGTTGTCTTTTATTCTTTCTCAAGATAAATTCTTTACTGCAAAACTTACACCTATGTTCTTTTGAAACAGCGTCAGATCCCAAATCGGAATTCATATTAGTTACTGAGACTAATGCCAGATACCAATTGAGTGTTTTAAATTAGATTCAATACTTAAATAGAAATTTTTTCATATTTCATCAGCGAGAATTAATATATCTCATGCAAAAGTACTTTATGCATGTAGTTCTGCTTTTCAACAACAGATATCGCCACATGTCGCTTGCAGGTAAATAATATTTAGTTATTTTATGCGGGATGCGGGATGCTCACTAACGATCGCAAAAGAAGGATGGCTTCGTTAGACTCCAAGGAAAAGGAAGTTCGTCTTGCATGTTGGTGCTCCACAGATGTCTCATGGCGTAATATTAATTTGACTGAGTAATGATATTTGTTAATTCCACCTGATAAAAATATTGCAAGTTTTGATTTAGTAGCAGAAATTATCGAATTAAATGTAACTCCAAATAAAATGACATGTCTCATTAGAACAAAAAAAATCCATGCAGAGAGCGGTTTCTCAGAATAGTCAGAAACACTTGAAGAAACCACAGGAATGATTGCAAGAACACGGGAAAAACCATCAAAATATTGTCAAGAATAATCAGGAGCACACTGAGAAAACCACTATAATATTAACAATAATAATCGGAAGCACACGGAGAAAACCATCATAATATTGGCAAGAATAATCAGAAGCACACGAAGAAAACCGCCACAAGTTTTCTTTGATATCATTAAAATACAAAAAAAATTAATAAAAAATAAAAACGAAAAAAAATTCAAACATTCTGGCTTGTACTAGAACTCTATCTTTGCTCAACAATGAGAAGTTCACAAGCTAGCAGAATGTTTGAATTTTTTTTCGTTTTTATTTTTTATTAATTTTTTTTTTTGTATTTTAATGATATCAAAGTAAACTTGTGGCGGTTTTCTTCGTGTGCTTCTGATTATTCTTGCCAATATTATGATGGTTTTCTCCGTGTGCTTCCGATTATTATTGTTAATATTATAGTGGTTTTCTCAGTGTGCTCCTGATTATTCTTGACAATATTTTGATGGTTTTTCCCGTGTTCTTGCAATCATTCCTGTGGTTTCTTCAAGTGTTTCTGACTATTCTGAGAAACCGCTCTCTGCATGGATTTTTTTTTGTTCTAATGAGACATGTCATTTTATTTGGAGTTACATTTAATTCGATAATTTCTGCTACTAAATCAAAACTTGCAATATTTTTATCAGGTGGAATTAACAAATATCATTACTCAGTCAAATTAATATTACGCCATGAGACATCTGTGGAGCACCAACATGCAAGACGAACTTCCTTTTCCTTGGAGTCTAACGAAGCCATCCTTCTTTTGCGATCGTTAGTGAGCATCCCGCATCCCGCATAAAATAACTAAATATTATTTACCTGCAAGCGACATGTGGCGATATCTGTTGTTGAAAAGCAGAACTACATGCATAAAGTACTTTTGCATGAGATATATTAATTCTCGCTGATGAAATATGAAAAAATTTCTATTTAAGTATTGAATCTAATTTAAAACACTCAATTGGTATCTGGCATTAGTCTCAGTAACTAATATGAATTCCGATTTGGGATCTGACGCTGTTTCAAAAGAACATAGGTGTAAGTTTTGCAGTAAAGAATTTATCTTGAGAAAGAATAAAAGACAACACGAGAAGAATGACTGTGTTAAAAATTCACTGCGCAATATGATAAGTTGTGTTCGATGTAGCGAGTCGTTTACACGGAGAGAGAGCCTAAAAAGACATGGCAGAACTTGTAGCGCCAAGCCTGCGTACAAGCTAGAGGACAACGATGAATCTACTAGCCTAAGGAAGAGTGATCTGCATTACGACAATAATTTTCTTGGCTCTTCCGATCTCGACAAAGAACTTAAATTGAAGAAGGTTGATGATTTACGGAAGAATGAAGACAATGGAAGAATCCTTAACGTGAAAAGTGAGAATATATTCCAGCCGAATTCAAGTAGATCTTTCCTACTTTGTAAAAATGATGGACTCCTAAAAAGGAAGCACGAAGACGATGAAGACACTTCAACATCATCAACATCGAATTATTACGGTAAATTGGGTGAAGACGATTCCTTCTACGGTGATTGTTACAGTGACTCTGAGGCTGTTGACAAAGACATAGACTATGATGAAGCACCTAAAGCTGCCAAGATCGAAGAATGTGGTGGTGTCCTGAGACCGAAACGATGGAAACGACGTGATATATTAAATAAATCTGATCAAGCTTGTGATGATCACCGTCTCAAACATGAAAGTTACCCTGAGGTTGGTGGTAAAACGGAAGACACCAGAGATCATAATATTTATTATAAAGGTGCAAGGAAGATGGTGGTAGAAGAGAATGATTACACATCATGGAAAGATCCAAACATATTGGTTGACCGGCTAAGACTACTACATGGTTCGCTTTGTGCAGGAAACTATTCGTGCATCAAAGAAATATCCTTCATACTCAAGGAACTGAGGAATGTTGGCTACATACAATATTGACTTGTTTTACTTGCATTTGTATAATGTAAAGCAATAAAATAAATAATTTAAATTATAAGAATGTAATGTTTTTATTTCTTGTATTATGATTTCTTACTAAGACTTAGATCTCGTAACTTGTGCTTCCTTTTTGCCTTTTTTAGTTGATGGAGCTTCCAAATGTGCTTCCTTATTCGATGATGCATCCAAAATGTGCTGCCTTTTCGTTGGCGGTGCTTCCAAATGTGCTGCCTTTTCGTTGTCGGTGCTTCCAATGTGCTGCCTTTTCGTTGTCGGTGCTTCCAAATGTGCTGCCTTTTCGTTGTCGGTGCTTCCAAATGTGCTGCCTTTTCGTTGTCGGTGCTTCCAATGTGCTGCCTTTTCGTTGTCGGTGCTTCCAAATGTGCTGCCTTTTCGTTGTCGGTGCTTCCAAATGTGCTGCCTTTTCGTTGTCGGTGCTTCCAAATGTGCTGCCTTTTCGTTGTCGGTGCTTCCAAATGTGCTTCCTTTTCGTTGTCGGTGCTTCAAAATGTGCTGCCTTTTCGTAGTCGGTGCTTCCAAATGTGCTGCCTTTTCGTAGTCGGTGCTTCCAAATGTGCTGCCTTTTCGTTGTTGGTGCTTCCAAATGTGCTGCCTTTTCGTTGTCGGTGCTTCCAAATGTGCTGCCTTTTTGTTGTCGGTGCTTCCAAATGTGCTGCCTTTTCGTTGTCGGTGCTTCCAAATGTGCTGCCTTTTCGTTGTCGGTGCTTCCAAATGTGCTGCCTTTTCGTTGTCGGTGCTTCCAAATGTGCTGCCTTTTCGTTGTCGGTGCTTCCCAATGTGCTGCCTTTTCGTTGTCGGTGCTTCCAAATGTGCTGCCTTTTCGTTGTCGGTGCTTCCAAATGTGCTGCCTTTTCGTTGTCGGTGCTTCCAAAAGTGCTGCCTTTTCGTTGTCGGTGCTTCCAAATTTGCTGCCTTTTCGTTGTCGGTGCTTCCAAATGTGCTGCCTTTTCGTTGTCGGTGCTTCCAAATGTGCTGCCTTTTTGTTGTCGGTGCTTCCAAATGTTCTGCCTTTTCGATGACGGTGCTTCCAAATGTGCTGCCTTTTCGTAGTCGGTGCTTCCAAATGTGCTGCCTTTACGTTGCCGATGCTTCAAAATGTGCTGCCTTTTCGTTGTCGGTGCTTCCAAATGTGCTGCCTTTTCGTTGTTTGTGCTTCCAAATGTGCTGCCTTTTCGATGACGGTGCTTCCAAATGTGCTGCCTTTTCGTTGTCGGTGCTTCCAAATGTGCTGCCTTTTCGATGACGGTGCTTCCAAATGTGCTGCCTTTTCGTTGTCGGTGCTTCCAAATGTGCTGCCTTTTCGTTGTCGGTGCTTCCAAATGTGCTGCCTTTTCGTTGTCGGTGCTTCCAAATGTGCTGCCTTTTCGATGACGGTGCTTCCAAATGTGCTGCCTTTTCGTAGTCGGTGCTTCCAAATGTGCTGCCTTTTCGTTGTCGGTGCTTCCAAATGTGCTGCCTTTTCGTTGTCGGTGCTTCCAAATGTGCTGCCTTTTCATTGTCGGTGCTTCCAAATGTGCTGCCTTTACGTTGCCGGTGCTTCCAAATGTGCTGCCTTTTCGTTGTCGGTGCTTCCAAATGTGCTGCCTTTTCGTTGTTGGTGCTTCCAAATGTGCTGCCTTTTCGATGACGGTGCTTCCAAATGTGCTGCCTTTTCGTTGTCGGTGCTTCCAAATGTGCTGCCTTTTCGATGACGGTGCTTCCAAATGTGCTGCCTTTTCGTTGTCGGTGCTTCCGAATGTGCTGCCTTTTCGTTGTCGGTGCTTCCAAATGTGCTGCCTTTTCGTTGTCGGTGCTTCCAAATGTGCTGCCTTTACGTTGTCGGTGCTTCCAAATGTGCTGCCTTTTCGATGACGGTGCTTCCAAATGTGCTGCCTTTTCGTTTTCGGTGCTTCCAAATGTGCTGCCTTTTCGTTGGTGGTGCTGTCTTTTCGTTGTCAGTGCTTCCCTTTTGTTGATTGCGCGTAGTACAAAATGTAGTGATTGAATATTTACTAATTTAAAACCTCTTGGTGTTACTAAAATATTTTTCAAGGTTACTTGGTCCTTTAGTATGTTTAAAAAATGTCACGTTGGATTAATAGAATATAATTAGATAACGACGAAGTTCATGTGGTCCTGAAATGACTAGCCTATACGTCTGATAATGTCATGACTCGGTCTTATGGACTGAAGACAATTGATCTATATGTGTGGCTTTGTACATGAACGGCTTATATGTTATTCAGATTATTGAAAAATTTGACTTTCATAATAGGCTAATCGGCACTGATTTAATTCGTTGGCCAGGTATATTGACTTGAGTTGTTTTTCGTAGAGCGAATGATTAATAAACTCCGCGAAAGGTAATGGAAAACAGAACCTAACATTTATTTAATAATTAGTTACAACTGTCACTGGTCAAGAATCGAACCGTGGACAGGGATCCATCGATTCGATTTTTAAGTTAATGGGTGATTTTTTTGATGAGTTTTGGATTTTTTCCCGCTTTTCTAGCTACATTATTACATGATTTCAAGATGGCGTCCGAATTTCAAGATGGCGGGGGCACCTCGGTAATAAATGATTACTGCACTGTAGCAGGTTAAAATAAAATTAACCAGATGTAAATGTACTCTATAATATGAGTACACACACAAGATGACTTACTCCAGCAGTTGGTCGCTCCTGGTAGCATGTACTGAACATTAAATGTCGGGTCCATGATGGTCGACAAGGACAAAGTCAAATTTCAAGGTCAAGGTCAAATTTCAAGGTCAAGGTCAAAGTTCAAGGTCAAGGTCAAATTTCAAGGTCAAGGTCAAAGTTCAAGGTCAAGGTCAAAGTTCAAGGTCAAGGTCAAAGTTCAAGGTCAAGGTCAAATTTCAAGGTCAAGGTCAAAGTTCAAGGTCAAGGTCAAAGTTCAAGGTCAAGGTCAAATTTCAAGGTCAAGGTCAAAGTTCAAGGTCAAGGTCAAAGTTCAAGGTCAAGGACAAAGGTCAAGGTCAATGTTCAATGTCAACAGTTGAGGACAAAAGTATGGTGACCAGATAATTATACTACATGTTATCGGCACACTCTAGCAGACGAAAACAAGATGGTGGTCTCCAGCGGATGAAGACAAGATGGCGGACATGTCGTCATACCAGCTGACGATATATATGTTTTGAAAAAAAGTGCTAGGAGTCAGTCTGCCTGCATCCACCGTTGAGGAAGGAGCCTGTCGCCATTTTTAGTTTTTTTTGGACTCACCAGGTTTGAACCGAGGACGGTGATCGATATAATCAATCAGAATTCGAATAAGTTAATTTTTTGATGAATTTTGGAATTTTTTTCATTAAAATCGGATAATAATTAAAGATTTTCAAGATGGCGTCCAAATTTCAAGATGGCGGCCGTAAATAAAATTGCAACGGTGACGTCATCATCCAATATGGCGGAAAACACATCGCTGGAATGTTCGAGAACACAATGACGTCATCCAAAATGGCGGATCCAAGATGGCGGATCCAAAATGGCCGCCGTGATCTACTTGTCCCGTTACGTTATGTCCCGTTACGCTTATCCAAGATGGCCGCCGTGACGTCACAATCCAAGATGGCCGCCGTGATGTCACAATCCAAGATGGTGGACACCGGCACCGGCACCACATCCTGCATCCTGATCTCGGAGCCCCATTTACATACTACTACCAAACTTTCCGCTAGCGACTCCTTGCGAGACCGCAGGCACTTTCCTTGTCAGCACGTCCTCGGTCAGCTGCACTGGGCCGAACGGTCCACTCCCGCCTCAGAGTGTGAGGCTGCTCTACCCAAGAGCTGGCGCCAGGCAAACACCACGACTACCGAACGACCGAGCGAGGTCCACCCCGTCTCCACATCTTCATCAGACGAGGCCGCGACATTTGGCGCCCGAACGTGTGGCACACTTCATCATCGAGACTACAAGAGTTCACGAACAGCCAACAGCATTCGGCGACCTGAAGTGTATATTTACTAAACAAGTATAGAATAATGTGTGCAGGACAGACAGTGTAGAAATTCATAAACAATACTACCACACATACTGACAATCACACGTGAGACAGGTCAGCCACCAAGGGACTTTTACCTTATGACAGGAGAGGGACAGTGGCACAACACATCTGAGGGCAAACCAGTGAGATCGGAGTTAGCAACGGGTAAATTGGTTTGGGACACAATAGCAACACCAAGGCCCACACAGGCACCGACACAGAAGGCAGGGGCAAACCTCATAGACTGGGAGGTGCTTGCAAGCCCAGCAGTGCAACCAAACATGCATATGGGGCGGACAGCTACCGCAACAGGACGCATAGTGCTACCAGAGTTCAGTGGGCTAGCGCATGAGTACCCATGCGAGTTTGCACAGTGGTGTAAGGGACGGTTGACACAATGTGGGGTGCCGAAAGAAGAATGGACACAACGCACGAGTGAGCAATTGTGCGGGCAAGCTTGTGAGTGGTGGAACCTGTTGGGATGATATGACATACAGTGGCATGAGTTCACTACCCGCTTAACACGGCGCTTTGACGACCGCATGGCAGTCATGAGCTGTAAGGCTCGCTTCTACGGCGAGTCCCAAAAGGACTCAGTCAGTAGAGCAGTTCGTGGCAAACAAGCTGCGGCTGTACCGGCGCATAGCCCCGGGAGAAGACCCCGAACAAGCTTTACCAGAAGTTACGGCATTAATACGAGAAGAATTATAACCATTCCTCAGGCCATACTGCAATGGGACGGTAGAGGACTATGTACGACAGGCAACAGCTACAGAAGGCAACCTACGACACCTCCTGGGACGTCGGACCGGGACAACTATCCCCGAACGAGGGCCCAGACAGCAGGTCGGAGCACCTGCAGGGACAAGCAGGGCCATACCGCAGGAACGTCCATGGCGGACAGCAACACGGGCGAACGAGGGCCCACCTGGTGGGACAGACCAGAACACATCTCCAGAATGGTGGAATACAGACAATCGGCACGATGGTGGCCGACCACCACAGTGCCGTCTTGGATGCCCACAGGGCACGTATTACTGGCATCAGGACTGCCAGAGACACCAACAGCGAAAAGAACTAGCAGGAAACGGGCAGTAGGGGGTGTAGGACATACAGACTTACCCCCCGCGCCAGCCAATCCCCTGCCGCAAGCCACAGAGAACAACCTTGAACAACTGGGGCAGCTCACCACGCTAGAAAACCGACTGATGCGGATCCCCATCCCCCTGAACGGGAGACCGACTGCCACACTTATAGACACAGGGGCGAGCCATGTGTTCGTCGCCCAGCACTGTGTACCACCCGCAGATATCACACTGTGCCCTGCGCCTTGCTACAAATACTGGAACCGGGACAGCCATTGGAGATGCCATCATCACAGTGGGTATACGGGAGATGATGACTCAAACTCCAGCAGTCGTGGTAGAAGAACTCAGAGAAGATTTGGTACTCGGGCAGCCATGGTTGGTAGATCAGGATGCCTTGATTTCGCCAGCATCAGGCCTGGTAAATTTAGGTAAATGTGAACGCCTGGTAGTATATACACTAGGAAGCATACCACCACCCCAGGAGGAGCCCACAGGGTTGGAAGACCTAGACAATCAGGTACCCTCCGAATATCAGGACAATTTTAGGCGACTTCTGTGGGAAAGACGAAGCATCTTTGCCACTGCAAATCCACTAAAGCGCACCACAGTGACCGAGCACAAAATTCCTACCACACATGACGAACCCATATATGAAGCCCACAGAGGATATCGGTTCCGGGAGCAACGGCTGATACGAGAGCAGGTGCAAGAAATGTTGCGAGATGGGGTTATCTAGCCATCGAACAGTGCATATAATTCAAGCATTGTCTTAGCGGCCAAGAAGGATGGAACCATGCGGTTCTGTGTGGATTTTCGCCCACTGAACAGGGTTACGATCAGTTCCCCTCCACCACAGATCAGCATAGAAGAAGCCTTGGCAAGTCTAGACAATGCATGGGTATTTACAACTTTGGACTTACGCTCTGGCTACTGGCAGGTGCCAATCACCCCAAGCCACAGAGAAAAGACAGCATTTACTGTACTGGATGGCAGATGCTTCCAGTTCTGTGCCATGCCATTCGGCCTCAAGTGCGCACCGGCCATATTCCAAACTATGATGGTCCGCATACTAGAGGGATTCATCGGCCAGTTCGTGGTGGCTTACCTCGACGACGTGATAGTGTACTCCGAATCCTGGGAGCACCATGCACACCACCTGTCGCTGGTCCTGGAGCGGCTAGAAATGCACCACCTGACCTGCGCCACCCAGAAGTGCCACATCGGACTACGAGAGGTGGAATTCTTAGGGCACGTAGTAGACGCTGAAGGCAACCGACCCCACCCCGTATACCTAGCGAAGATTGTAGGGGCAGAACCCCCCAGAACACGCAAACAGCTGCAACAGTTCCTGGGCCTCGCCAACTGGCTACGGAACTATATCGCAGACTTCGCCACGCTCGCAACCCCACTGACAGACCTGTTGTCACCTCGACAGCACTACCAATGGACCCCAGCTGCTCAGGAAGCACTGGACAATCTGAAAACAGCCTTCTCCAGATGTCACACACTGTCCCAAGTAAACCCCGAAAGTGTGCTGTATGTCCAGACAGATGCAAGCACTGATGGTGTGGGGGCAGTGCTATACCAATTGGACCAAAAGGGAGACAGGTGCATAATCGATTATGCTAGTGCCAAGTTTGGACAGGCAGAAAGGAACTACCACAGCAATGAGCAGGAGTGCCTAGCTGTGGTATGGGCACTTAAGAAGTACCGGCCCCACCTGGAGGGGAGGCCATTTGTGCTACGAACAGATAACCAATGTCTCATGAGGTTACGAATGCTTCAGGGATGTAAGAGCAAGCTCGTAAGGTGGGCCCTGTTCCTACAATCCTTCGACTTCCTTGTCGAACACATCCCCGGGGTAGAAAACCAGCTGCCGGACACCCTGTCACGAGACCCCGATGAGGGCTCCCACCTGGAAGATGACGTGTCATGGGAGGAAATACTGCCACCTTCCCACAGGGCACACGACCACAGGCCAAGAGACACGACCTGTCGCCTGCTCACTGTGGGAGAAGATGATGACCCACCTCCAGTGGACCTGATCGAACTCAAACAACGGGTTCTCGACGCCCAACGCACCTCCCCAGATGCTGAGCGTCGACAAGCAAAGCAAGCAGAAGGACTGGATGAGATATGGACCATGAGAGAGGGCATGTTGTGTACGAAGGGGATAGGAAACAACCAGGAGTGGCGCATATATGTACCACCAGAAGCACGGGAAGCCGTTCTGCGCTTCATGCATGATCATGACCTGGCAGGACATCCAGGAGCGGACCAAACCCGACGGGCAACCAGCCAGCACTACCACTGGCCCGGCATAGCCCGGGACATACAGGAGTACGTAAGGACTTGCGAGAAGTGCCAGGAGCGAAAGGCACAGCCGAGTGATGGGACCGAGCAGCAGCCGCGCCTCCCCACTACCCCATTCCAGTCCATCGCGCTGGATGTTATGGGGCCGTATCCCCATACTGCCCGAGGGAAGAGGTTTCTGGTGGTGGTCACGGACCTCTTCACACGATGGGTAGAAGCATATCCTACCATTAACATCCGAGCCAAAACCATTGCAAGAATCCTGCAGACGGAATTCTTTCCACGATGGGGATACCGCAGGGACCTCCTGACGTACAATGCCACCAGTTCATCGGAAGGCAGTGGCAAGAATTATGTCGGGCATGGAAAGTGGAACACCGGACTATGCCGGCTTACCATCCACGAGCCAACCCAACGGAGAGACGTAACCAGGAGCTGAAAGTCCAAATGTGCATACGTCTGGGGGACGACCATACCACATGGCGGAGGCCCTGTTCTGCATCCGCCGCAGGACCAATGCAGCCACAGGGATGTCCTCGGCACAAATGGTCCAAGGCCACAATCTGCCCATGCCCGGCGAATGGACGGCCCATGGAGTGACAGATGAAGGGGAAGACCCCGAGGATCGCAGTCGGCGGCAAGACATTGAGCTGACAACAGCGCGAGAACACCATAGGGCCTACACTCAGCAGATAACCCCGCAGACCACACGACAACCACCGGAGCTACAGCCAGGTGACCACGTGTATGTCCGCACACATCCCCTGTCCAACACAATTAGGAACTACTGCGCTGGACTGAGCCCCAGGTGGTCAGGACCACCCCGCATCCTGAAGCGGCTAAGTCAAAGCACTTATTTGGTGCGCCGGGGTAGACAAATGCGAAAAGTACACTGGGACCACATCCGGAAAACAGCACTCTCAGAAGGGGGCAATTCCGTGGAATTGATGTGACCGGAACGATGCCGGACAACACCAATCTGTCACACCCCAAGGAATGCCGCATCTGTTCGAGGGAACACCGAGCCCAAGGACAAGAATGGAGAGGCCAGCATAAGCCCCTGCCACGACCCCGAGGCGACAGCACCAGAGGCACCCGGCACGAATGCAGATCCTTGATGTCACTGGGACACCAGAGGCGGGTGTAAGCACCACGGAGGAGCAGCCCCTGGTGACAGAACTGGACGACATTGAGACAACAGAACCACCCTCCCCTACCCGAGGCAGGTGCCGACTTCCGGGTCAAGGTGGAGGAACCGGCTGAGGACAACTAGAGACACCGCCGACGACGACACCGGCCCCCACTGTACCTGGCAGATTATGTCACAGGCTGCGAACTGGACACACTGGCGATTGGTGACCCAGGGAGTCCGGAACCAGCAGGCCGGCCCTGACGCTCGCAACCACTAGGAGAGAAGGCATCATGTGTCTGCTGGAGGGCACGCGAACGGCCTAGATCCGGGCTTTTCCGGGGGGGGGGGGGCATCTGACGTCGTACCTTCTCTTTATTTAAGTCCGCGGCACAACATTCCGGCCATGACCATTGTAGTGCCACCACTCGTCACCAGATGGCAGTTCTAAAATATGAACAGACAATGTATTATAGTTATGTTAAGGTAGGTTATGATTGTAAATATTTATAAAGATTATTAAGTGTGAAGTGTAAGTATGTTTTGTAGCCTTGTAAATAATATTGTAATATGCAAAACATCCAAACGGATAGCAATATGTAAAGTTGTAACATGAACAATTGTAGAAGGGAAATGTATATATCATGCGGGCTAACAAGCCTCGACAGCTCTTCACTCTCCCAGCCAAACTGGTATAATTAACATTCGTAGTGCCTCTGAAAAGTATGGGATTGACAAAATGAAACTATCTCGCCTCATTAATCAGGGTGGCCACTCAACCGGGAAATCGGGAAATCTGTGAAGTAACCGTGAATTTTCGTGAGCACCGGGAATACCTTGAAAAAGCCAGGAATTTTCGTAGAGTCGGGAACGTGTATGTGCGGGATTTTTCATCATGAAATGTATACGCATCAGCAGTAAATAATACATTTGTTGTATAAACTCTTTAAATAATAATTATCTTATTAAATGTAAGTTAAAATAATGCATTATGATGGCGAGTAACCACAGTTTTCGATGTCTATTAAAAAAAATGTGACGAGTCTGCTTGCGCAGGTACGCATGCGCACAGCGATCGATCGATATTTCTCCCAGCATGCATTCTAGCAGTCAAGTCACATGACTTGTTTGCTTCCTCGTTCGCACGCGCGCTTCACCATCTTTGTTGTACAGTTTTAGTGCTCGGACAAGGTTATACGATTTTCTACGCAAGTGAAGTGTGTTACATGTTGGAATATTACGTTTAGAAGTCCATACGCGCAGCATTTGAGGATTTATCAATTGAAGTATTTTTGTGCGTGGCTCAAGTCCGTCTTATGTTTACAGTAATTGTTTAATATAAATCGCCGCATTTGGGTTTGATTTTGCATATATTTGTTTTATGATGAATATATCCTATTTACGTGAACAACAGAAAGAGTTTGATGTAACAACTATTTGTTTTATGATGTAAATATAACTATTTTCTGTACAGTAAGGTTATGTGATCTGCAACAGTGTGTAATTAATATGCCAAAGTGTTCCATTACCACGTACAGTGGTAAGTACAAATATGAATTTGAGTGGGTGGAAAGGGACCCCAAGTGTAGTACAAATGCATTGTGCAAATTGTGTAATGGAAAAATCAATATTAGTAGTATGGGTAGAACCGCCCTTGTTAGTCATGCTAAAGGTGCAAAGCACACATTTGCGGCAGCAAATAAGGCAAGATCTTTACCTATGGATGTGTTTGTTAAGAAAAAACAAGATTTAAAGCCTACATCTTCGGTTGTAACACTTACACTGACGTCGTCCGACCGACGACCATCCCTAAGCCCGACCTGCAACTGCCAGTATACTCTCCCGCTAACGGAACGCACCCCTGGCCGTGGCCCACCCGAGTCGAGCGAGCCACCGAGCCGAACGGCCAAACCAGACATTATTATTATAAAGCACACTAAATCCGAGTGGACTAGAGACGAACCACACCCATTCCCCCTCAAACAATTAATTACGAATTTTGCGACCTTAAAGTCTCTTCCAGACGCAGTCATTTAGTTTTTAACGTAATGAGGTCAAGCTTGGCGCGGCAGGGGCCGACGCGCCACCGGACGCCATGCCAGTTCCGCAGTTCTACTCGACTCGCGGACCGGGACGGACCTACGTCCCACGGAGAGACCACAACCATTGTCTTCATCGCAAGTAACGTCCGGTAAATATAGTCATTTAGCATAAGCCAAACCTTTTTCTATTCACCTCTCCGTGCGTGCCCGGTCCGTTTTTTACGGTTCAGGACCTAATCCTACCGCGTAAACGTAAAGACGCCCCGCACCACACCTGGTGCGCAGGGTCGTTCTTCAGCATACGGCACGGGCCGTCTCCCGCAAACCACAGAACTTTATTAAGGCCACGCGCCTTCGCGCGGACCACAAACCCGCAAGGGAAACTTCGCCAAGTTTAGTGACGGTGCGTGTACCACCCAGTGGGCACGGCACCCGCGTAGAAACAATCGCTTACGGGACTGGCCGACTCCAGTCACCCACAAACTCTGTGTGCCACGTCATTTGTGCGCGCCTAATTTTCATTAAGGGTACTTTGTTAACGTAATTTTGCGCCACGTCATTTGTGCGCGCTTAATTTTCATTAAGTGTACTTTGTTAACGTAACTTTGCGCCACGTCATTTGTGCGCGCCTAATTTTCATTAAGTGTACTTTGTCAACATAACTTTGCGCCACGTCATCTGTGCGCGCCTAATTTTCATTAAGTGTACTTTGTTAACGTAACTTTGCGCCACGTCATCTGTGCGCGCTTAATTTTCATTAAGTGTACTTTGTTAACGTAACTTTGCGCCACGTCATTTGTGCGCGCCTAATTTTCATTAAGTGTACTTTGTTATCGTAACTATGCGCCACGTAATTTGTGCGCGCCTAATTTTCATTAAGTGTACTTTGTTAATGTAACTTTGCGCCACGTCATCTGTGCGCGCCTCTCTTGCATCAAGTGTACTTGGCCTGCATACTGTTACCCGAGAAACCAGTGCCACGAAACATTGAACATATACCGGCCTGCACCCCGCAACGGACAAGTAGCCCTCAGGGGCATGTCTGTGCTCAGTAATTGTATGGTGTGACGTCAATCCCTTGAATAAAGGCACGTCGCTACTACGGCAATCCCACGCATTCTTCTTTAACGTAAATTCCCAAGCAATACCGCCGACGGTTCTAGCGGACCACGCTGGGGCAACGAACCACGAACCCCCATTGGTTAGACACCGAGCTAGCCTGGCGCCCTCCCGGAACATAAAACGTTAACCAGACCAGCCACCCCGCTAGAACTCGCGCCCGGACTCGAACACGAGACCGCGGCTGACGGCAAATGGCGCCCCTGCGTGTGGCAAAATTTTAAGCAAAAAACGTGAAAATTGAGCAAACGGCAAGAAAACGGCCATCTTGAACGCACCAAGAGCGGCGGACAAAGGATCCATCAACCCCCACCCCCAGCGCTGACATTCCAGCAGAGCGTGCGACGCAGGCGAACATCACAGCCCAGCACCACCCCCAACCCCCCGTCACTCACGCACCCGCCCGCTTTCTTTTTCGCGCGGCGGTCAGAGTACTCTTCCCCCCCCTCCCACCTAACCACCCTCGTTTTTCACTCTCCGCTTTGTGCGGCCATCCGGGCGCTCAACCCCCACCCATCCACCCCCTACCAACTCTCCGCTTCGCGCGGCCATCCGGACAGCTCCCCTCCCCTTTCAATCCTCCGCCCGTCCGCTTTGTGCGACTGTCCGGGCACCCACCCAGCCGGCCAGCGCGGCCCGCGCGTGGAACAGCCTAACAGCACAGACTGCGCCGCTGGCGAACAGACAACACATGCGCCCGCCCCGTCAACAGAATTCAGCTGTCAATAACCACGCACCATGCTGTCCCACGGAGCCCAAGCGACATGCGCGCGATGCCAACGGCCGAGAACAATGGACCTACTAACGGGACCATTACCTTGGCAGAACACCTGCCAATGCCGATCACTGAACAGAACACCACCGGAGACCGACCCGAAACACGAACAATGGGAAGTGAATTGGGAGCAAATCTGGAAGGGAAAAATAGAGACGGGGTTAACCATACCACTACAACCGGTACCAATAACCGCCGCAACCGATACGAAACCACAACCGCGCCAGGAGTGCGGACACGCAACCTGCGCCAACACCGCTGCCGAGGGCGGGGCCATCACCCAACCTGAGGCCACACGTACCTACACGACGCGGACAGCGAACTACATGGCGAAATTACCAGAGTTTAGCGGAGCACCCCACGAAGACCCCCTATCATACACACACCAATGCGAAGTGCGCCTGGCACGCAGCGGGATAACCGTCGACGAGTGGCCTGAGGACCAGCGAACGGTTGCGGGGACCCGCCCTCGACTGGTGGCAACTATGGGGGCGGGCCGACATGGAGTGGCCCGAGTTCGCAGAGGCCCTCAACCACCGTTTCAACGCCGGGGCTACACTGGTACAATGCACCTCACAATTCTACAGTAGCACGCAGCGGGAGGGAGAACCAGTGGAAAATTTCATAGCCCACAAACTACAACTATTCCGCCGGATATCACCACTCGTGGAACCAGCCAAGGCACTACCCACCATCACATTACTCCTCAGAGACGAACTCCAGCCCTTCCTACGCATAGGACGCGCCACCACCGTCGAGGACTACGTCCAACTAGCAGTAGCCACGGAACAAAATTTCCAGAGAGCCTGGTGGAGAAACCCGCGCAGGACAAACCGGGAGGACCCCAACCCGCCGAACGACCGGCACCCACTAGCCATCCAAGGGGCACCACCGCCCCAACAACGCAGGCCCTCACACCCCGACAACCGACGCCCGCCCTACGCGCTGGAGGCGCCTCAAGCGGACGCCAACACAGCCCCCCGACCGCCTCACTGCCAACTGGGGTGCCCAAGGGGCACTTACCACTGGCACAATGAGTGCCCACAGAAGGGGAATACGCAGAGGGAGAGCCGCCAACAAGGGTCGCGCGACACACAACCGGCGGGAAACGGGCCAAGGGGGAACTGAAACAGAGTCCCCCAACCCCCCAAGTGACCACCACCCACCTTCCAGCGACAACAACGGCCGCGGGAACTACCGCACACACGAACATACTGGTAACGAACCACCGCGCCGACCCAACAAACGCGATGACCAACACGACCCCTGGGGGGCACAAAACCCCAAGACTCGGGCAGCTGACCCAACCACCGGACAACTTGCTCCGCATACCGGTAGAGGTCAACAACACACCAGCCATTGCACTCGTGGACACGGGAGCGAGCCACGTGTTCATCCACCCCTCGTTGGTACCCCCCGGCTCCCTCCGCCCGCACCGGGGTGAACTACGCCTGGCCACCGCCACACACGCCGGCCTAATGGTGGGGTACGCTGACGTCCAGGTAAGCCTAAGAGAGCTAAATACTAACGTGACCGCCATCGTTGTGAGTGACCTAAGTGAAGAACTCGTGCTAGGTCAGCCCTGGTTGGCCGAACACGACGCCGTTCTGGAACTAGGCCCCGCCAAAGTGAATGTCGGTCAGTCCGAAAGGTTCGTAGTCTACGCCATAGGACGAGCCCCCACACCGGCAAATGGATGCGTGACTCTCGCCGACTTGCGTCATAACGTTCGCCCAGAATACGAAGCCGCGGTGAACAAGATCTTACGCGAACAACGGGACGTGTTCACGACCACCGAGCCCCTACGGCGCACCACAGTAGCCGAACATTCCATCCCCACCACCACCGATCAACCCATCTACGAGTCACCTCGCGGGTACGGGTTTCGCGAACAGCGGGTAATACGCGAACAGGTGATGGAGATGCTACACAGCGGAGTAATAGAGCCCTCCAACAGCTCGTATAACGCATGCATAGTGCTGGCCGCTAAGAAGGACGACACATTACGTTTTTGCGCGGATTTCCGCCCACTAAATGCTGTGACAATCAGTTCGCCCCCCCCCCCCCACGGATCAGCGTCGAGACCGCTGTAGCCAGTCTAGGTAGAGCCCGGATATTCAGCACCCTAGACCTCAAGTCGGGGTACTGGCAAGTGCCCATACGGCAGCAAGACCGGGAGAAAACTGCATTCACGGTCCCCGATGGCCGACGTTTCCAATTCCGGGCCATGCCGTTTGGCCTAAAATGCGCGCCAGCAACCTTTCAAGCCATGATGACCCGAGTGCTGGAGGGGTACCTTGGCCAGTTGGCTCTCGCATATTTAGATGACGTCATCGTCTTCTCGGAGACGTAGGAGGACCAATGCCGCCATCTTGCCCTAGTCCTCGAACGGCTCGCCACCCACCACCTAACAGCCAACCCGGCGAAATGTCACCTAGGCACGCGGGAAGTAGAGTTCCTAGGGCACATGGTTAATGCGGAAGGGAGCCACCCGCAACCATCCCACCTGCAAAAAATCGCAGCGGCAGAAACCCCGCGCACACGGAAACAATTGCAGCGATTCATCGGCCTGGTGAATTGGTTAAGGAACTACATACCCAACTTCTCCCACGTAATTTCACCACTCACAGATTTACTGTCCCCCCAGTCCCGCTATCGCTGGAACACCTGGGCCCAACAGGCATTTGAACAGGTAAAGGGCGCGTTCACCAGGTGTCATACTTTAGCACGCATTGACCCCGAACGCCCGTTGATCCTCCAGACTGAAGCAAGCGCGCTAGGGGTAGGAGCGGTACTATTTCAAACGGATGACCAGGGGAACAAGCAGGTCATTGAGTACGCCAGCGCGAAATTCGGGTCCGCTGAGCGGAAATATCATAGCAATGAACAAGAATGCTTAGCCGTGATATGGGCCGTGAAAAAGTACCGTCCCCACCTCGAAGGGCGGACATTCACCCTCCGCACGGACAACCGCTGCCTTACCTGGCTCCAGACCATGCAGGGGCGTAAGGGGAAGCTGATACGTTGGGCCCTCCTTCTCCAATCGTTCGATTTCGTAGTGGAACACGTACCCGGAGAGGAAAACCAACTGCCAGACATGCTATCCAGACACCCTAGCGATCAGCACGAAGTAACAGATGCCGAAGGGTGGGAGGAGATGCTACCCCCCTCCCCGAAGGACAGCTGGCACCACTCACCAGCCACGTGCACACGTATAATCACGGATGAGGAAGGAGCTGACACACCACCTAACACTGCCGCTGACCTGGACCTCCGGGTACTAGCAGCCCAACAACAGTCTCCCGAGGCCGACCGACGGCGACATCGCCTAAGGGAGGAACCCCATGCAAATTGGAGAGTCGAAGCTAACCGCATCCTAAATCGTGCCCCAGGGGGCGCGGGAGGCTGGAAGACATACGTGCCACCCGAAGCACGCGAGGCGGTACTCCGCTTCGTGCACGACCACGACTTTGCAGGCCACCTGGGGGCAGACCAAACCCAGAGAGCGGTCTCACAACACCACCACTGGCCCGGGATGGCAAGGGACGTCAGGGAATACGTGCGCGAATGCGAAGTATGTCAAGTGCGTAAAGCACGCCGACGGGACGGCGAACAACAACAACAACCCCGCCAACCAACACAGGCGTTCCAGACCATCGCGCTAGACGTGATGGGGCCCTACCCCAGGTCACCCAGAGGCAAACGATTTTTGCTCGTGGTGACCGACATGTTTACGCGATGGACGGAAGCCTACCCCTGTAGCAACGCGAGGGCCAACACCATCATCCACCTCATGACTCACGAGTTCCTGCCTCGGTGGGGCTACCCGCAATCAGCGTTGACGGACAACGGCAGCCAATTTCTTGACAAACAGTGGCAGGAGTGGTGTAACGGGATGAGCATCCAGCACCACACCACCCCAGCCTACCACCCCCGGGCCAACCCCACGGAGCGCAGGAACCAGGACTTGAAGGTCCAACTCCGCCTCAGACTCGGCGACGACCACACCCAGTGGGACCAGCACGTCGCCGACGCGTTGTTTTGTACCCGCCGCCGCGTAAACGCCGCGACCGGGCGAACCCCGGCGGAAATGGTACAGGGGAACAACCTCCCACTACCAGGCGAGTGGGCCACTCACGGCGTCCCACACAACGGGGAAGGAGAGAGGGAGCGTGCACGGCGCCTAACAGCAATGCACGAGGCCGCCAGACAGCGCCAAACGAACTATACGCAGGAAATCACCCCCAAAGCCACGCGGGAGCCCCCCACAGTGCGAGCAGGTGATCGCGTATACGCTCGCGTACATCCACTGTCCGCAGCGCCTCGCAACTACTGCGCCGGGCTGGCACCCCGCTGGGGGGGGCCCTACACCGTGCAGAAATCTCTAGGGAGGACGTCATACCTGGTCCGACTCGGGGGCAGACGAGTGCGTAAAATCCACCGCGACGACTTACGCCTCGCCTCGATTCCCGGGGAACCTCCCCCAGGAGACCAGAACTTTGACGAACCACCAGGATACGACGAACCGGAGGAGGGTCACCGTCCACCACCCGCAGGTGACGGCCGCGATGACGCACCACCGATACTAGAGGCGAACGCACAGAACGCAGAAGACCTACTATCACCCGCGCCAGAAGTCCCGCACGAGGCAACGACACCGCACCAGCCAGGACGAACGACGGAATACGAACATGCCACGATCACCGAAATGACGACTGGGGACTTAACACCGCAACCGGATGACGTGACGGCAATCGCAGTGGAACCAGAGGAACTTGACGCGGACCAATTAGCAAGCCCGACACGCGGAGCATGGGGACACACGGCCTCTCTCGCGGACGCCACATTCCGGATGTTCATAGACGAACCCGATGAGGGAAACCCTGCACCGCGCCCAGGACCGGAGCCACGCCAGCTATTCGACCCCAACGACACGGAGACGAGCGAAGCTCCAGGTATCCCAGAGCGCAGGAGGCAACCCTACGCAAGTGGGTCGCAAGCGGGTGACATCAGGGACCAACAACTGAGGCCCGACCAACCGAACATGCCAGCAGACTCAAGGACACACTCGATGCACGGAACAGAACCCGCGCCACCAGCCCCACAGACGGGAAGACCCCAAAGAGACCGGCGACGACCGGGGTATCTGGCTGAGTACGACCTCGGGAGACCCACAAAGCGAAACACCACCACCCATCACGCCGAGCCGCCAACCCAGGACGACCCATCCGCAAGGGACAGGGTGTACCAGCTGCGGCCGCCACGGCCCCCGCCAGCTCGGACGTGCTGCCACCCCTAAGGCGGCAACACTCCCGCCTCCACAAGCACCACGACGCCGCCCCCGGCACGCCTGCCACGACGGCAACCGGGGCGGCGCGCACACTGGCCCAGTCGGCCACAATCACCAGGTCCAGTGCGCTGGCCCTACCAGCCGCTGGCCACCACAGGCGCCACGACGTCGCCCTCGGCACGCCTGCCGCGACGGCAACCGGGGCGGCGCGCACGCTGGCCCAGTCGGCCACAATCACCAGGTCCAGTGCGCTGGCCCTACCAGCCGCTGGCCACCACAGGCGCCACGACGCCGCCCTCGGCACGCCTGCCGCGACGGCAACCGGGGCGGCGCGTACGCTGGCCCAGTCGGCCACAATCACCAGGTCCAGTGCGCTGGCCCTACCAGCCGCTGGCCACCACAGGCGCCACGACGCCGCCCCTGGCACGCCTGCCGCGACGGCAACCGGGGCGGCGCGCACGCTGGCCCAGTCGGCCACAATCACCAGGTCCAGTGCGCTGGCCCTACCAGCCGCTGTCCACCACAGGCGCCACGACGCCGCCCCCGGCCGGTCCATCACCGCGGCAGCCGGGGTGGCGTACACAGCAGGTCCAGAGCGCCGAACCTACCAGCTGCCGACCCACGGGCGCGCACACCTGCTCCAGAACGCGGGGCCTATCAGCTGCAGAGCCGCGAACCGCAACTGGACAGGGCTGCCGGAGCTAGGGGTGCTACCACGTGGCGGGACCATAAGCGGCGCAAGGTCGGGCTTCTCGAGGGGGGGGCGTTTGACGTCGTCCGACCGACGACCATCCCTAAGCCCGACCTGCAACCGCCAGTATACTCTCCCGCTAACGGAACGCACCCCTGGCCGTGGCCCACCCGAGTCGAGCGATCCACCGAGCCGAACGGCCAAATCAGACATTATTATTATAAAGCACACTAAATCCGAGTGGACTAGAGACGAACCACACCCATTCCCCCTCAAACAATTAATTACGAATTTTGCGACCTTAAAGTCTCTTCCAGACGCAGTCATTTAGTTTTTAACGTAATGAGGTCAAGCTTGGCGCGGCAGGGGCCAACGCGCCACCGGACGCCATGCCAGTTCCGCAGTTCTACTCGACTCGCGGACCGGGACGGACCTACGTCCCACGGAGAGACCACAACCATTGTCTTCATCGCAAGTAACGTCCGGTAAATATAGTCATTTAGCATAAGCCAAACCTTTTTCTATTCACCTCTCCGTGCGTGCCCGGTCCGTTTTTTACGGTTCAGGACCTAATCCTACCGCGTAAACGTAAAGACGCCCCGCACCACACCTGGTGCGCAGGGTCGTTCTTCAGCATACGGCACGGGCCGTCTCCCGCAAACCACAGAACTTTCTTAAGGCCACGCGCCTTCGCGCGGACCACAAACCCGCAAGGGAAACTTCGCCAAGTTTAGTGGCGGTGCGTGTACCACCCAGTGGGCACGGCACCCGCGTAGAAACAATCGCTTACGGGACTGGCCGACTCCAGTCACCCACAAACTCTGTGTGCCACGTCATTTGTGCGCGCCTAATTTTCATTAAGGGTACTTTGTTAACGTAATTTTGCGCCACGTCATTTGTGCGCGCTTAATTTTCATTAAGTGTACTTTGTTAACGTAACTTTGCGCCACGTCATTTGTGCGCGCCTAATTTTCATTAAGTGTACTTTGTCAACATAACTTTGCGCCACGTCATCTGTGCGCGCCTAATTTTCATTAAGTGTACTTTGTTAACGTAACTTTGCGCCACGTCATCTGTGCGCGCTTTATTTTCATTAAGTGTACTTTGTTAACGTAACTTTGCGCCACGTCATTTGTGCGCGCCTAATTTTCATTAAGTGTACTTTGTTAACGTAACTATGCGCCACGTAATTTGTGCGCGCCTAATTTTCATTAAGTGTACTTTGTTAATGTAACTTTGCGCCACGTCATCTGTGCGCGCCTCTCTTGCATCAAGTGTACTTGGCCTGCATACTGTTACCCGAGAAACCAGTGCCACGAAACATTGAACATATACCGGCCTGCACCCCGCAACGGACAAGTAGCCCTCAGGGGCATGTCTGTGCTCAGTAATTGTATGGTGTGACGTCAATCCCTTGAATAAAGGCACGTCGCTACTACGGCAATCCCACGCATTCTTCTTTAACGTAAATTCCCAAGCAATACCGCCGACGGTTCTAGCGGACCACGCTGGGGCAACGAACCACGAACCCCCATTGGTTAGACACCGAGCTAGCCTGGCGCCCTCCCGGAACATAAAACGTTAACTAGACCAGCCACCCCGCTAGAACTCGCGCCCGGACTCGAACACGAGACCGCGGCTGACGGCATATATCTTTAGATTTGCCTTGCTCAAGCAGTGTAGTTCCGGCATTAAAAACTTTTCTTGTTAACGAAGAAACGTCCAAGGCAGAGATTTTATGGTGTTTAGCAAGTGTTATGTTTCATTTGTCATTTAGGAGTGCTGCTGGTTTGGCATCTTTGCTACCCATCATGTTTGCTGACAGTACCATAGCTAGTAAATTGCAGGTACAGAGAACAAAGTTAGCTTACACAGTAGTACATGGAATAGCTCCTTATTTCACTGAAAAACTAAAAAATAAGTTAAATAGTTGTCCTCATGTTGTTTTGGCATTTGATGAAAGCTTGAATAAAATCTCCCAACGTCAGCAAATGGACATTCATGTCAAATTTTGGGACGATGATAACAATGAGGTAACTAGTAGATACGGTACTTCACTTCTGCTTTCCTTAATAAGGCCTGTGCCAGTAACCTTCTGGGAGCTATTCAAGAATTAGTCCCTCCTCAGCTTCTTGAGAAAACCATTCAAATTTCTATGGATGGGCCAAATGTAAATCTTAAAGTAGTTAAAGACCTTGAATATGTTTTACATGAAGGGAATGTTGATGCTCCTTACTTTCTTCAATTAGGAACATGTGGTCTGCACACTGTGCATAATGCTTTTAAGACAGGTGTTACATCTACAGGCTGGAAGTTGGTTCAGTTTTTAAGGGCACTGTACAATTTGTTCAAAAATTCACCTTCTAGGAGAGGAGATTTTATAAGTTATACAAACTCATCCAGATTCCCCCACAAGTTCTGTTCAGTTAGATGGGTGGAAAATGCTAAAGTGGCATCCAGGGCTCAGGCTATGCTACCTGACTTACTTTTGTACACTAGCAATGTTACGAAACAAAAGAAAGTTCCAGATTGTGAAAGCTACAGAATTGTTTCTGAATTTTTAAATGACAAACTTCTTGGGCCTAAATTAGCTTTTTTTAGTGCCATGGCAGCAGAAGTGGAGCATTTCCTTAAGGAATTTCAGAATGAAGCTCCAATGGCTCCTTTTCTGTATAGTGCTCTTCATTTGATGGTCAAATCTGTAATGGAAAGGTTTGTGAAAGGAGATATAATTGAGAAAAAAGATATCACGAAGATAGATCTAACACTCAGTGACAATCTTATATTTGCAAAGAATGTTGACTTGGGATTTTCCACAAAAGATGCATTAAAGAACTCTAAATTACATGTGAAAGAAGTAGATATTCTTCATTTCAAACATGATTGTGTCAAATTCTACAAATCATTTGTACAAAAGATTCTTTCTAAGTCGCCTCTCTCATTTAGGTTATCAAAGAATGTATCCTGCTTGGATCCAGCAGTAATTTGTGCTAGTCCCACATTAGCTCAACACAGGATGCAAAAACTTTTAGAAGCACTTGTTGAGAAGAGGTGGATGGCTGGTTTGTTAGCAGACAAAATAAAAAGTGAATTTAGGGAGCTATGCAAGTTACCATATCTGCTGGAATCTGTAAAATCGTACAGAAGAAATGAAGTAAGGTTGGATAAATTTTGGATGCAAGTGGTTGATGTTGATAAGCTTTCACCAAATCTTACATTGTCGGTTAAAATGATGCTGATTATGTCCCATGGAAATGCATCGGTGGAAAGGGGCTTTTCAGTAAATGCAGAATGCCTTGTTGAAAATCAACATGAAGAGAGCCTGATAGCATTAAGACAGGTGTATGATTCTGTATCAATTTTAGGGGGCATAGGAAAAATTCTAATTGATAAAAGTCTTATCCATTCGTGCCGGAATGCTCATGCGAAATATGTGGAACTCTCAGAAATCAAGCGAAAACAAAAGCATGAAGAGTCAGTTGCTATCCAAGAAAAGAAAAGGAAAGCCTTAGAAATTAAGGAATTGGAAGCCAAGAAGGCTAAACTGCTAGCAGATGCAGCAAAAGCAGCTGCATTAATTGAAGATGAGATTTCAATGAAAAGAAAGTAACAAGTAAGTTGTCCATTTCCTGTTATCTTCTAAGTGTATATACCTAATTGCAATAATTCCTATGTAGTTCAATAATTTTACGGCGTTAAAAATATTTTACAGCCATTGTTTGTTGTGATTTATAATGTTCAAGTTTGTTGCCATGCAATTTCAGTGAGTTGAGAAAACCTGGAAAAAACCAGGAATTTCAAAATGTCAAATGGGTGGCCACCCTGTTAATGGCAAACATCAGAAGAAGCCAGGTGGACAGACTTTTTTTTCAAATGAAGAGGAAACTGCTTTAGTTCAGAATCTGCTGACAGCCAGTCAGTGGGGTTTCCCTCTGACTGAATATGATATACGATTGTTGGTTAAAAGTTACTTAGATAGGCAAGGAAAGAAGGTAAAACCCCTTCGCAACAATTTACCAGGCAAAGATTGGATGAAGTCTTTCTGAAGCATCACAAGTGTGCTCTTTCTGTGAGACTTGCCAATAACATTAAACACTGTCGTGCAGAAGTGTCTCCAGAAGTCATTAACGAATATTTCGACAATGTGGAAGTAACACTTCAAGGAATTGACCCAAAATCAATTATAAACTACGATGAAACCAATCTACGTGACGATCCTGGAAGAAAACATGTTGTAGTAAAAAGAGGCTGTAAATATCCTGATTTAATACTTCATTCATCAAAGGCTTCTACTTCAATTATGATGGCTTGTACTGGAGATGGTTCACTTCTTCCTCCCTTTCTGATTTATCGCTCACTTAACCTCTGGGACAGTTGGACTAGTGGTGGTCCTAAAGGAACTCGTTATGGACATACAAAGTCAGGGTGGATGGATCAGAAGACTTTCGAGGAATGGTTTCTTTCTACGGCACTCCCTTACCTCATGAAACAGGACGCTCCCCGAGCATTAATAGGTGACAACTTGTCGTCTCACTTATCTCAGTTAGTGATAAGCAAATGCAAAGAGGAAGACATAAAATTCATTTGCCTTCCAAAAAATTCTACTCATATGTGTCAACCACTTGACGTTTCTTTTTTTGCCCCATTCAAACGATACTGGAGACAAATTCTTACCGAGTGGAAAATGAAAGGAAATAGAGGCTCATTGTCAAAAGATCAGTTTCCAGTAATGCTGAATAAACTGATGGAAAAAATTAAAGATTCAGCACCAGCAACTATAAAATCTGGTTTTGAAAAATGTGGTTTGATTCCACTGAACCGTCAAAAGGTTTTGGCACAGCTCCCTACTCCCAGTGATACAAGTTCCATTAATCATGCAATGGAAGGATCCCTTTCAGAACTGCTGAAATCACTAAGATATGGTGAAAATTGTACATTTTCAAGAAGGAAAAGGAAACTGAATATACCACCAGGTAAAAGTGCGACTAATATTGAGTCTGAGGCGTCAGATTCAGATGCTGCCGACAATGTGAACAACTTGTCTGGTTTGGAAGATAATGTAAGTATCAGTTCAAGTCTGGAATGTCCCAATATAAATCATCACCAGCTGGAAGAATCATCTAGACAGAAGGAACAGCAACAGAAGAAACATGTGTCATATGATGAAATACAAGAAAGTGATTACCTCATCATTGAACTCTCTTGTAATGATGGTTCCAAAAAAAGCAACAAAGAAACTAAACATTTTGTTGGGAAAGTTATGTGTGTTTCTGGGAATTCAACAGGTGCATCTAGAAGTGTAGAAGTAAAATTTTTACGCAGGTACAAAAACAGTGAAGACACGTTTGTGTGGCCCCAAGTTGAAGACGTGAGTTTCATATATCCACATGAAGTGAGGTGTCTATTGCCACAACCTGAAGAATTGAGATATGGATTGTAAAGATTTCCATTGAAAATATAATTCTGTTAAGCACAATAATTAATGTAACCACATATTAGGAATGCCCAATTGTCTTTTTTTGCTCTCACAATTTGTATGTAATATAAATTTAAATTTTTAAAATAGTTAATTATTATGGCCCTTGTTTTGCTTGTTAATAATTATTATATAAGTATGATTCATTTATTAAAAAATGTATTGCATCATTTCACGCCTACAACAATATATCATGATACAGTGCTTCAAACATGAATGTGTAACAAGTCACCCCACCAACTGGGGTGAAATGATACACACACATTTTGCACCATATATATCAGCACTGATATATTATGTGAACTCTAAGTTACTATTATTCAAGTAGGGACTAAGACTAAACTTTTGGCATAAAAATGTAGGGATTTAAAAACACCATATTAATGCAATTTTGCACTGAAGTCTAAAAGTGTATCAAGTCAGCCCGTTTGACGGTATCCAGAAATAAAAGTTTTCTGTTTGTAAAACAATGCCAAAACATGCTAGGTATAGTATCCAGAAATAAAAGTTTTCTGTTTGTAAAGCAATGCCAAAACATGCTAGGTATAGTGGGTCTTAGATAAAGTGATTTTAAATTAAATTGGTTAATTAAATCTCTTATCCTGCCAAACTGAATAAATACAATTAATATTTTTAGTACACTGTTATATGTAGCTTTTTTATGAATTTAATCTAGCTAATTCAAAATCAACCTCCAGTTCTGGTTAAGTCCAGAGCCAAACAAATCCCAGTGTGGAGAAATACCAGAGACTGTGACAAGGCCGCGGCTAGTCCCTGTTATTAGTGGCGCGTCTCCGGCTACTCAGGGGCGGTAGATTAGGGTTCGTGCCTCGTGGCCTAAGGGATCTAGCCTGCCCAGGGTGACTTCAGGAAATAAAGTCCTAATGAAGTTTTTATGGTTTTATGCACGATAAAACATACCCTTTACATGCGGCTACCGCGGTCCCGCCTGTGGCAATCTCAATAAGGGCGATGCCCGGTTCCGCGCACTTTAATTTTCCCGCACACTGCAAGGGGCGTCCAACCTGTACTGTAATCGCGACTAAAAAGGCCTAGCTGTGGAGCGACGTCTCCCTGCGTCCACCTCCCTGCGTCTCTCGAGCGCGACTGCCCTCCCACGTGCCGCGCAAGCGACTCCCCTCCCACGTGCCGCGACCTTGACTCCCCCCCTCCGCGAGCCCGCGGAACGCGCGGATTGGCCACAGGCGGAGAACCACGGCCTAGGCGCCCGGTGAATAATACAAATAAAATAAATGAAATATGAACTATAAAAACAAATTAATCTGAAATGAAATACAATACAAAATAAGTACATACAAAAGGAAACACAAGTCTACACTGCACCCTCGGCGAGCAGAAACACTTCCACGAAGCAACACTCGGCAGGAGAAGGCATTGGCGTGACATATAGGCCTGTAAGAGTTAAGGAGGCCTTTGGGCCGACGTCAAATGCCCCCCCCCCCCTCCGACGAGGCCAATATGCACACCAATGCCTCTCATTTACATGTTTCACTTTGGTCTTCCATGTCGAAGCACTGGGGCAGCAGGGTGATGTGGGTGACCTGATGGGTAGGGGCTGGAATAGTGTGTTTGTTCCACTTGAAGTACGGGAGTAATTGCATGACACTACAGCGGGGTCCGTTGTTGGGGGGTTGTGTTGTTTTCGGCACTGTATGCCACTGATAGTCCTCAAGGTACTTGGGGGGCCTACGTGTTCGCGATGGGCGAAGGGTGACGGGGTTGGGAATGGAAGCTGTCCCTCCAGATTGGTCGTTGGGTGGCGACCTGAGAAACACATCATTGCCATTGCTTGGCTCCTGCGATGTTACCTCTATCCCCTTAAGAGTGTCCTGCCCTGACATTCCCGCCACTGTCCGGACCACGGATTCGCAGATGCTTCGGCAGCACCACTTGGCTTGCGCCCGCCCCTCGCGGTGAAGATGCCCCCCCTCCATCTCAGTCTCCTCTCCCTCCGAATCTGGCTCCGTGACCGTGACCTTAAAAATGGCATCTGACAAACTAAAATCTGGCGGCCACCCCTTAAATGGCTCCTGAGAGTCTGACTCCTCATCAGTGAAATCCGGCCACGCCACTGTTTCGGATGTGTGGCTCGGTAGATGGCTACCTAAGGTTTCGTGTTCTGTGTCCTGTCCCTGGTTTTCTACTTCGGTTGACGGAGTTTCGTCCCATGGCGCGGGTGAGTTCCCCTCCTCCTGACAACTCGTACCTGCTGGCACGGCACCTGTCAATAACAGCTGTTCTTCCCTCGGGGACCCGGGACCGTTATACTCTCGTGTTTCGATTCTCTCCTGGTCAGTTGTTTGTTTCCCAGGTTCGAAACCTGGTGGGGTTTTTCCCACTGCATTGCTGTTCGTGAATGGTGGGTTGCATGTTATTAGGCGAAGGTCGTCCCTATGAATTTTGGCCGGCCTACCACTCGGTGTGCGCACTGTGTATGAAGTTGATCCTATTTGCTTCAACACCAACCGTGGCTCTGACCACTTTGGTGCCAGCCCGGCACAGAAATTACGTCTTTTCGACGACAGGTGATGTTGCCTGACGTATACCCAGTCCCCGGGTTCCAGAGGAGGGGGTGGGCGTTCGGTCTGTGGCGTGTGACTTATTAGGTACTGTTGCTGGTTGTGTCGTGCTTGTTCCCTTTGCTGTTCTATTTCTGCCCTGAGATCATTTCCCAGGGGGCCCACAGTGGCTGCTGCCGCTACCCGGCATTCGCCTGGAAGAGCTAGAGTCTGCCCTTGTAACAACTCTGCCGGTGAATAACCTGTGACATTGTTTGTACGTCTCCTGAGACAGTACAAGAGCTGAGGAATGTGGATATCCCATTTAGAATGATCCTTCCCCAACCTGAGACGGAGTTGGACCTTTATGTCCTGATTCCTCCGTTCGGTGGGGTTGGCACGGGGGTGATAGGTGGGGGTGGTGTGGTGAGTGACGTCCCACCTACGGCAATTCTCTCGCCATCTTCTGCCCGCAAATTGACAGCCGTTATCTGTCAGAAGGATTGCGGGATAGCCGTAGCGGGGAAAGACTTCCCCCTCCAACAGGGCCGCTATTGTTCCCACTCGGACGTTAGTGACGGGGAAAGCTTCAACCCAGCGCGTGAACATGTCCGTTATCACTACAAGAAAACGCTTTCCCCGTGTTGTACGGGGGTAGGGGCCCATAATGTCCAACGCTACTGTGTGAAAAGGTTTCTGGGGTCTGTGAGGGCGCTGCTGCTCCTCTCCGTCAGCACGGCGTGCCTTACGCTGCTGACAGGCTTGACACTCACGTACATGATCCCTGACATCCCGGGTAACCCCCGGCCAGTGGAATGTTTTACGCAATTCGTCCAGAGTTTTTTCCGCGCCTGGGTGGCCTGCTAAGTCATGATTGTGAAAAAACTTTATGGTAGCTTTTCGTGCTCCCATGGGTACGTGGGTGCGCCAGGCCTCCATATCCCCTGGCGTGCGTGTCTGTAATACGCCATCTACACACCGCTGATAAGGAAGCACCTGCCGGCCACAGACCTCCACAGCCTCCTGCGTTGCCGTGTCGGCCTGCTGAGTTTGTCGCACGGCCTGCAGTAAGTCTGACAAAGTGTTTGGGGGCCTATTGTCTGGCTCGGGGTTTGCCTGGGTGGTGACATACAAAGCTGCGCATGGCGGGTTTTCCGGTGGTGTCGGTGCACTACCCTGAGGAGGCAACAGGTCCTCCCAACTGTTGTCGTCCTGGTACGTGGTGTCTGGGTCTGGGTGACGGGAAAGCTCATCTGCTAGCTGGTTTTCCCGTCCCGGCACATGCTCCACACAAAAATCATAATTCTGTAGAGTCATTGCCCACCTTGTGAACTTAGATTTACTGCCTTGCATAGAATCTAACCACTTCAAACACTTACTGTCTGTGCGTAACGTGAACCGCTTCCCCTCCAAGTGGTGCCGGTACTTCCGCACTGCCCACACGACTGCAAGGCACTCTTGTTCGTTCGCGTGGTAGCGGCGTTCGGCTGGCCCGAACTTTGCACTAGTGTACTCCACCACGTGCCGTTCCCCATCCTCACCCAGCTGGTAGAGTACCGCCCCCATGCCTACCTGACTAGCATCTGTTTGGAGGTAAATATGAGATTCTGGCCTCAGCCGAGCTAGGGTGTGGCATTCCCGGAACAATTGCTTGACTTTGGCAAGGGCGCGGTCAGCTTCTGGCGTCCACCGGAACTTGTGCTTGGGGGAAAGGAGATCTGTCATGGGGGCGGTGACAGTGGCAAAATTGGGGATGAAGGACCGAAGCCAGTTAAGTAATCCTATGAGGCGCTGTAGTTGCTTCCGTGTGTGGGGCGCAGTCTTGGACTCAATCACCTCCAGTTGTTCCGGAATTGGCCGGCACCCCTCTGCATTGACCACATGACCCAGAAATTCCAGCTCTGCTGCCCCGATGTGGCATTTGTGTGGCGCACATGTCAGGCCGTGTCTGGCCAGCCGCTCGAGGACCATGGCAAGATGCTGCGCATGCTCCTCCCATGTCCGTGACCAGATGATCACATCGTCCAGGTAGGCCGTGACAAACTTGCCAACAAACCCATCCAGGACGCGGACTATCATGGTCTGGAAGGTTGCGGGGGCATCCATCAGCCCGAACGGCATGGCACAGAACTGGAATCTGCGACCGTCGGGGCCAGTGAAGGCGGTCTTGGGGCGGTCTTCTGGACGTACGGGCACCTGCCAATATCCGGATTTCAGGTCCAGTGACGAGAAGATACGGGCATCCCCCAACCCGGCCAGTGCATCTGTGATGTTAATTAAAGGAGGTGGTGCAGGTACAGTGATTGAGTTTATCGGTTTGAAATTAACGCAGAACCTAAGTGAGCCATCTTTTTTCTTTGCCATTACCACTAAGCAATTATATGGCGACTCACTTGGTTCCACGACCCCATCTCTCAGCATCTCGTCAATTTGAGCCTGAATCACCTCCTTTTCTCTGGGCCCAAAACCAAGTGGTTTCACGAACCGGGGCTCGTGGGGGCGGGTGGGGATGGTATGCTCGGTGACATTGGTGCGCCGTAACATGTCGGTGGCTGCAAATACCTGGGGCTGCTGGGCCAAGACGTCCTCAAACATTGGTACAAACTCACGTGGGACCTCGTTGCGTAGATCGGCCAATGAGACAGGGTGTGTGGGTTGTGGGGGGGTTGGCTGTCCTAGGCAATACATGGTCCTCCGGCCCTGCCGGCCCACGTGCACCTTACCCTCTCTAACATCGATTGTGGCATCCTCCTGGACCAACCATGGTAGGCCCAGGATGAGGTCGTCCCTCAGGCCTCGTACCACCAGGGCAGTTGTTCGACTCGACTGATCTCGCACGGTAACAGTTACCTCGGCGCGCCCAGATGTGAGCGCGCAAGTCCCCTCTGTGGCCAGCTGAACGTCCTCCTCGCCGGGCTCCAGGTCCCCATCTGGCACCAGGTGGGTCGCGACGTATGTGTGGCTGGCCGCGGTGTCCACCAAGGCCTGAACTGGATGTCCGTTCAGTAGGACGGGCACCCGGAGCAGCATGCCGGTGTTGTCCCCAAGTCGTCCCAGCCTGGACGGTCCGTAGTCAGGCACCGCAGGTGCGACCGAGGCCATCGGTGATGCCTGTTGATGGGTGGTGCTCGCCGACGACCTGGTGCGGGATGCTGACAGGTGATGCGCGCCGTGGCTGTCAGGCGTGGCAGTCAGCGGCGGTGCAAGCGTGCGTGCTGGGCGTGTAGTAAGGGAGCAATGGCCAGCTGATCTACTGCTCCCTACTGGCGGTTTCCCGTCTGGTGTTCCCTGCCTTCCTTCTTCATCCATACCTCGGACCTGGTAGGGCACGCATTGTGCCAATGGTATTCTTCTGTCCTGCAGTACCTGCACCGCGGTGGCCGACCGGCCCCTCCCTCCTCCTGGTCTGGGCGCCGCTCTTCACGACGATTCGCTCGCTCCTGTCGCGGCCCGATGGGGGGCTGCAGGTTCCGCAGAGGCGGTAGGCCCCCATAAGGGACTAATGCTCGGGCGTCTGCCGGTGCCACTGCCTCCCGGGGTGTTGCTGACCTCGGCACTGGTGGTGCCCTGCGCACGGCCCCGGCCGAGCGTAGATCCTCCTCGATTTCCCTGGCCAGATCAACGAAGTCTGCTAGTGGTAGCCCTGTGGCGCTTCGCAGGAACGGTCGCAACTCCGGCACGACCAGCTCGCACACGATTGACGTGACTCCGCTCATGAGCTCGGTTCCCCCTAAGCGCCGATGTAGGCGAGCCTTGTTGTAGATAAAGGCTTCGACCTCTTCTCCTTCCGCCTGTGGGCGGCAGAACAGCTGACGTTGCGCCTCCGCACGTGCCCTCGGTCCGTCAAATCGTCGCTCCACTGTGGCGGCAAACTCCTCCCAGCCTGCGTAAATGTCCCCCGTTTCGGCCCACCAGGCCTGGCCTCTGCCCCGGAGCTGACCACTGACCCGCTCCACCCAACACTCCACTGGCACGTTCAAGAGACGTTCGCGACATGCCTGAATGAAGACTCGCGGATTTTCGTGGGCTTGTCCCGCAAACTCCGGTAGTGCCGCCGGTGCCCCTACTGATCGGACTATCGGTTGTGCCTGTACGTGTCCTTGTTGCACCACCTCGTACTCGCACCTGTGACACATAAAAAGTCCGTCTCGGAACTGGAGAAATTCACCCCGATCGGTGCACGCGCAATGCTTCACTATCCCGCATCCATGGCACTTAGCTGTTTCTCCAGGCTGCCCGCGACAGCCGGCCGCACTGCAAGTTTCCTGTTGCCCGCGCCTCTCTCTCTGCTGATCTGACTCCGTTTTAATGTTCAGTGAACATGAACATATTTCTCCCGCGTGACCTCCCGCGATATCATTCGTAGCCCGCGGCAATGAACACCATCCGCACCTGCCCTCCATGTCCACAGCAACTTCCCGTATGTCTTGCATGACGTCACCCGACTCACACAGTCCTAACAATGTCACAATAATGTTCTCACAATGTTCGGTAGTTATCTCGACATTATCGCGCGCGGCTGACGGGCCGACTTGGGTTGGGTTACAGGCAGAGCGGAGTTGCGATAAGGCGCGGAGCGGAGTCGAGTTGCGATAAGGCGCGGAGATGCGAGCGTGAGACTCGTAACTAAGAAGCTTCTCAGGTCATCCCTTATCTGTAACTCGCCGCGCCGTCTTCCTGTTCCGCCGTTCGTACTGTCGAGTCACTGGGTTTTACCGACTTGAAAAATTTTGAGTTTCTAATTTGAGAAAATTTGAAAGTTTGTAAGTCGTGGCCACACGAGAAGGGCGCCAATTGACAAGGCCGCGGCTAGTCCCTGTTATTAGTGGCGCGTCTCCGGCTACTCAGGGGCGGTAGATTAGGGTTTGTGCCTCGTGGCCTAAGGGATCTAGCCTGCCCAGGGTGACTTCAGGAAATAAAGTCCGAATGAAGTTTTTATGGTTTTATGCACGATAAAACATACCCTTTACATGCGGCTACCGCGGTCCCGCCTGTGGCAATCTCAATAAGGGCGATGCCCGGTTCCGCGCACTTTAATTTTCCCGCACACTGCAAGGGGCGTCCAACCTGTACTGTAATCGCGACTAAAAAGGCCTAGCTGTGGAGCGACGTCTCCCTGCGTCCACCTCCCTGCGTCTCTCGAGCGCGACTGCCCTCCCACGTGCCGCGCAAGCGACTCCCCTCCCACGTGCCGCGACCTTGACTCCCCCCCTCCGCGAGCCCGCGGAACGCGCGGATTGGCCACAGGCGGAGAACCACGGCCTAGGCGCCCGGTGAATAATACAAATAAAATAAATGAAATATAAACTATAAAAACAAATTAATCTGAAATGAAATACAATACAAAATAAGTACATACAAAAGGAAACACAAGTCTACACTGCACCCTCGGCGAGCAGAAACACTTCCACGAAGCAACACTCGGCAGGAGAAGGCATTGGCGTGACATATAGGCCTGTAAGAGTTAAGGAGGCCTTTGGGCCGACGTCAACTGTTTTAAAGGCAGTTGTAATATTCAATTATTTAGTAAACTTTCAAATATTTGTACCTCATTTTGCTCCTTTTTATTCACAATTATTTCTGGATTTGGGATATTGTTTAGAGGTGTTCACATGCATCATTATAATTTTATTCCTTTGAACATTCCTTTTTAGTACCCTTAACCAGGTGTGTATAAAGCAAAGATTTCACGGGGGGATAGGAGGCAAAGTCTAGTGTGTAGTTTCCATTCCTTTTCATCTCCCCAAATATGTAATCCTATTTCTTATGTCTAATTAAAAGTGTGTTGAGAGTGTCAGAGTGTATTGGTGTCTGTGTGACAGTGTCTGGATGTGTTTGTCTGTGGATGTGTGTTTCTATTTGTCTCTGTGTGTGTGCTCACCTCTGTGTGTCTTTTTGTGTGTGTGTGTTTAGTGTACATAATATGTATTAATTGTAAGTTTTTAATTATCATAGTTATGTGCAATAATTACTCCATTTAAACATTGCAACCGATACAGGGGCGTAGCCAGGAGGGGGTTTTAGGGGTTCGAACCCCCCCCTTAGCACCAAATCTTTAATTAATTTCTTATTCATCACTCAAACAAAATTTCATATTAAAATTAATAAAATTTTTACCATTACAATATTTAAATTTAAGTACCGGAAACTGCTAAAATAGCACTATTTTACACCTTTAAATCCAAATTTTCCCGGGGGAGGACCCCCGGACCCCCCGCTTTAATACGGGGGGAAGGGGGGGGCATGCTTCTTAACACCCCCCATACGCTAATCCTGGCTACGCCACTGAACCGATAGGATTATTAAATGAAGATTTTTAAAGACTCCTCATTACAGACATTGTGTGTAGCAACATGCCATTATTATAACAAAACTATTGTTTATTATTCCACCATAAATTAAAATGTAAATTATCAAGTCAAAACCAGTGCATTGCCAAAAAAAAAAAAAACTGCTTGTAGCAAAAGCAAAAAGACATAAATGTGTAATGTAAGATCAATAATTGTCAATCATAGCACTACAGCACTAACTGAGTGAGATGACTCAATGGTAACACATTACATTTACATTCGAAATGTCCACAGTTCAAATCATAGTTTAAACATCCTAATTTTTATTTTAAATAGTTTCCTGAAATCACAGCACGCGAATACTGTGATATTTCCTTACTGCAGGCCGTGAGCAAATCCTTCTGCATTTTCCTTGGAGTATGTCAGTTGAATGTGTCCACTTCTAATGAAGTTAACAAACACAATCCAAAAAGATTAAAGTAAAAATTTTATATAGCTTCCCTGTCAAAACATCCAGACAGCCACCTTATAAACATATAATATTTATCTAATTGGGTTATATTTATGCTCGACACCTTTCAACCAGTAGGTTTTGAAAGCTAGACGATTTTGTCAAAACACCTGTTTTGTCTATCAATTTCATAATCGCCAGTGGCGTTAACAATTTGCTGATTACTGTAATTTACAAAATTTCTTGCTAAATTAAACAATTATGATTGAAACTCATTTCTGAGATAATTAAAAGATATGTACCACTGACTAATCTGATAGCTATCATTATTGTGTATACTAAACTAAAGATTTCAACAAAACACACACTTTTTTTGTTAGGCCTCAGACACTTTAAAAAAAAGTATTATTCTTAGGAGAGAAATTTAAAAGAAATCCTTGTATAACCAAGAACAAAAAATTCTTCTACAATATCAAAGAAATACCTACACCCCCATTTTATTGATTAATAAACACCTGCTATTGATACCATTTTGCAACAACTTTGCATTGAAAGAACTTGCAAGATAAACATTACCATTAATTAACAATACATTTCTAAAAGGCTAAATATTTGCATATTTTTTATACATTTTACTCACTAATTTAAATACCTCAATTTCTCACTTAGAAAATTACTAATGAAAAATACTATAATATAATAATACAAAAACTTTATAAACATACTTTGTAATGTATTTTTTTAAATTACTTATGTGAAATGTTTGCCAACAACAAAATGGAAAACAAAATTCAGTTAGTTATATCACTGCTAAGCTAAAGTAAAGTTAAACTCATAAATATTAAACAAAATGATTAAACACATACAGTCAAATACATATATGGAATTAAGCTTAAAAGAGAGTTTGAAATTTCTGCTTCCAATTTTAAGTGCTGACGCATGTATACCAAAAAAATGTGTGTGTCTTATATACTCAGTCATATCAGTTTCTGAACTTATATCTTACAATAAGTGCCTAAAAATAAGTTAAATTTAATGTAAATTTATACACGAATAATAATTAATTACTGAATCCAGAACAAATACTTTGTGAATCTTAATTTTATTTATCATGCCACTGATTTGTCACAGTGATTATAACATCAATTGCAACATGGTAATAATGTAATAATCAATCATTTTCTTTACAGGTTCTATTGTTAAGAAAATATTATCATACATTGTACCCAGTGCAATACAGACAGACTTATTTAGTGAATATTTCAAGAATGGACATCAATCTACAAGATTTCCACTCACTGCATCTTTAACTCTATCTCTTACAACTTGTAAACTATTAAAATATATTATGACATAGTTATAATTTTTTTTAGTTACAAAACCTACTTTATTTTAAGCATACTTATATTTAACTAGTGGTGGTAGGGTGACAAAGGAACTCTGTTCTCTTCGCACTAATGTGGATGGGGACAACGTAAGCTTCGTGCTAGCCCTAAATTTTTCTTGAATACAGCCAACATTACGAGCGTTAATTTTCTTCAAAACCAAGCAACATTTCTATTGATTATATGGAATACTTATTGCATAAGTAAGTTAATCTCTAGCTGAAGAACAAACAACTGTCCGGAATGCTAGTAAGTCCTGAAGCGTAGAAACCTACATTAGGAATGAAGCAGATGTATTTCTTGCCTGAGCCAGTCAGTGGTTGTAGAAAATGGATGGGCAGTGTTTCCCTTCAAAAAAGACATTCTGTCATTTCTGGAAACTTGTAGGACAAAATTCCTAGTAACTGTATGTAACATACATACTCTCAAAATAAATGTTAATGTTAGCAATCATTACAACACTTTTTTTATACCCTTTCAAAGAGAAATCCTGGTCAAAAATTAAAAGTTATAGAGGTATGATGTTTGAAACTCCTACTACAGTAATGGCACATGTTGGGAAATACCTTTCATTATTTGATGTGGTCATACAGACATCAAAGTGTATACTGCCAAGAAACACATGGTCTAAAGAACACCAATTTGACTGAGAAGTTATTTTAGCAGTAAGCATGTAAACAGTAAACTGTTAAGCATGGGAATAAACAAAGTGACGGCAAGCATGCTATATCACAGTTAACATAACACGTCAATTCATTTCCCCCACCTGAATCACTATCACAGCCTACACTAGATGTGACTACTGTTAAGAGGGGTTGAAGGGACACACAGCAATGTAAGTCTCATATCTTCCCCTTAACTGGCCAGCTACATGCTACCTGCAACATTACTCTACTACATAGTTCGGCTTATTCTCAGGGTAGCTATATTAATGTCACAGATACATGTATGTGCTCTTCTATCACACCACTAAGCCGAGTAACTAGACTTACAGTGGATCATCTCGGATAAAATGAACTGTAACTGTGCAACAGCTTTATAAAATATGTTTTAAAAATCTGGACTGAAGTTTTTAAACTATAAAATGGAGAGTCAAGTCATGAAACATATGTTATCATTAATGCTTTAAAACTTCTAAAATAAAATAAAAATACATTAAATTTATTTAAAATCATAATACTACCAAACATTCTAGCATCAAAATAATGCATCAATAAGTTCTGTTGGAAACAATAAAATCATTAGGTAACTTTGGTGTTGGTTTGAATAAGTTATGTTGGTACGACTGTAATAGAGTGAGTAAGAAAATACATATGGCTGGTGTGTGAGAAATGTGTGTAATAGAAAGAGGAAATTACACAATATTAAGTAAGATGCCTAGTTTTAATATAACCTATTAACAGGTTATGGGCCCAGACCGTATGAAAGTACACTGGTGTTATTGAATAAGTATCACAGTTTTATTGCGATAGTGATGTGTTGAGAAAAGAAGAAGAAAATACACAGTGCGGGCGTCCATTATGGAATCCAACTACAACTGCATTAGATTGGCAAATGGATCAAACTGGAGTGTATGGAAATTTCAAATTACGGTCCTGTTAAAATCAAAAGGTTTATATAGCGTGGTTTCTGGAGAGGAGTTAAAACCTACTGTGGTGAATGACGATTCACAAACCGAGACGGAAAAGAAGAAATTAAAGGAATGGGTGACACGAGACAGCAAAGCTCAAGAAATAATTGTCACAAGATTAGAAGAAGGACAATGATGCACATTTTGGCTTGCGAGTCAGCACAAGAGATGTGGAATAAATTGTTATCAATTTTCGAACAGCAGTCGGAAGTAAGCTTGCATCAACTTCAGCATAAGTTCTTTTCTTTAAAATACGAAGGGTAAGGAGTCGCGGCTTTCCTGTCAAAACTGCAAGAGTTGGTGGTCCGGCTGAAGCAGCATGGGGAGAAGCTGTCCGATCAAATGCTAATGATGAAGATTTTAGTATCACTACCGGAAGAATACAAACACTTTGTGTCGGCATGGGAGTCTGTGTCAACAAAGGACCAAAAACTTTCAGTTAAGTGCACGTCTGTTGATTGAAGAGGAGCATATCTTTGGAAAGGGCAGTCAGGATAACGCCCTGTAGTCTAAAAATCAAGGTAGGCCGAATCCATTAAAGTGTTTTAAGTGTGGGAAGGCAGGACACATTCAGAAAAACTGCTATTCAAATAAATCAAAAACTAATAATCCAGGTGGGAGACGTATGTGCTATTACTGCGAAAATATGGGACATATTAGTAAAGATTGTAGATGGAGGTTAAAAGCTGAAAATAGCTCTGACCCTGCTCACCGCACACTAAAGGGGGGCAATCTGAATGCTTTTATCAGTGCTGCAATGGTAAGTGAAAGCCTGGATGACAAAAGCTGGTATGTGGACAGTGGAGCATCTGAACACATGTGTGCTCAAAGACATTTTTTTATGACATGCGCAAGCTGGAAAGTGAAAAACATATAGTAATTGGTGATGGGTCAACACTTGTGGCAAACGAAGTAGGGACTGTGAGAGTAGAAGTGTATGATGGTAATTCTTGGCAAATATCGGAGATAAAAGATGTGTCATATGTTCCTGATATCAAAGTCAATTTATTCTCTGTTGGTGCAGTGTTGAGAAGAGGTTATCAAATTGAATGGAGAGAGTATAAATGTGAACTTAGTAAATCTGGAAAAGTGTATGCTGTTGGAACTCTGGAGGGGAAGCTGTACAATATGATGTTTAGGTGTGAGCCAATCCCAGCTGTGGTGAGTGTTGTGAAGAAGCCTTCCATTAAAATATGGCATGAAAAGTTGGTGCACCAAAATACAGAGCAGGTCAAAAATATTCTGAAGAGCCACAACATATAAGTGCAAGGTACTGAGGACTTCTTTTGTGAAGCTTGCATAAAGGGGAAACAACAGAGACTACCTTTTTCATCAAGTAAACACAAAACGACGGAGACTTGTAAGATCGTTCATGCAGACATTTGTGGCCCGATGGAAACAGCATCAACTGGAGGTTCAAGATATTTCCTATTGATAAAAGATGATTTTTCAAGGTATAAATTTGTTTACTTCTTGAAGTTCAAATCTGAAGCTAAAGGAAAGATTAAGAACTTCCTAAGTATAGCCTAAAACGACACCGGAAATCCAGTAAAAATTCTGAGAACGGGAAACGACACTGAACTGTGCAGTCAAGAAATGCTGAAAATCACTGATGAAATGGGAATACGGCACCAACCATAAGTCTGCACCTTACTGCCCAGAGCAAAATGGGAAAGTTGAAAGAGAACTAAGAACAGTCATGGAGGCAGCCAGGACTATGCTGGAAGCCAAAAACCTGAACAAAACCTTAAGGGCGAAAGCAGTTAATACTGCAGTATACACCATCAACCGGACAGGCACGAGTTCTGTTAAAGGAAAAAGCCCATATGAACTATGGTTCAAGTCAGTTCCTGAAATCAAACATTTTGAAGTGTTTGGAACAGAGACTTACATGCAGGTGCCTAAAGAGAAAAGAAAGAAATGGGACCCTAAGAGCACAACAGCACTATTTGTAGGGTATCAGGAAAATGCTAAGGCCTACAGGGTGTATGTACCGAACCGAGGAAAAATTGAAATATCAAGAAATGTAGTGTTCAAGCCAGATGGTGTAACTACAACAATGGGAATCGAAGTTACCAAACCTATCCAAACTGAAGGGCACTGCAGGGATGAAGCGGAAGGCGTACAACTGGAAATTGTAGAGGGAAGCAGTACAATTGAAAAAAGTTCCTTAAATAATGAATCTGCAGATGAAGAGGGGAATTCAGAGGCTTTGAAACAGATAACTGGGGAAAGAAATGTGAAAAGGTGGGAACATGTAATTTGAGGGATAGAAAAAAACTAAAGGAACCAAGGTATCTGAGCCAATATGAGACAAGTTTTCTTTGTGCAGATGAGCCGCAAACATACGGAGAAGCAATGATGAGCAATGAAAGGCAAAAGTGGAATGAAGCTATCAATATTGAATTGAACTCTATAAAGGAAAATGACACCTGGTCAGAAGTTACACCTCCAAAAGATGCCTGTGTCATAGGCAGCAAATGGGTATTTAAGATTGAACGAAATGAAAAAGGAGAACCAGTGCAGTACAAAGCGAGACTAGTTGCAAGAGGTTTTGAGCAGCTCAGCATTTTTGATGCAAGGGAAGTGTATGCGCCAGTGGCTAAGATGACGACGCTTAGAATTCTGTTGGCGACTGCAAATGACCTGGGCATGCCGGTCATATAGGCTTTTTCCTTTAACAGAACTCGTGCCTGTCCGGTTGATGGTGTATACTGCAGTATTAACTGCTTCCGCCCGTAAGGTTTTGTTCAGGTTTTTGGCTTCCAGCATAGTCCTGGCTGCCTCCATGACTGTTCTTAGTTCTCTTTCAACTTTCCCATTTTGCTCTGGGCAGTAAGGTGCAGACTTCTGGTGCTGTATTCCCATTTCTTGTATGTCAAGAACACAGACAAAACGAAGCTATATGTCCTGCTGTATGTGGATGACCTGCTAATAGTAGGCAACGATGAGAACCAAATTCAGGCATTGAAACAAAGTCTGAAGAACAATTTCAAGATGAAAGACCTAGGACCGGTGTCAAACTACTTAGGAATTTGTATCTCACAAGATTTAAAGTCTGGAACTCTAAAATTGAATCAAACACATTTTTTGAAATCATTGTTAGTGAAATATGGGATGGCGGACTGTAGACCCGTGTCCACACCAATGGACCCACTCTGTAAAATAAACTGCCACGACACTGAAGAAGAAAAAGAGCTGGAAACAAAATGTCGACAGATTATTGAAAGCCTGTTGTATGTCGCCCTAGGCACAAGACCGGATCTTAGTGCTACTCTTGGCATTCTGAGTAGATATCAAAATCGGGCAAGTGAAGCGCTATGGGTTACCCTGAAACACGTTTTGAGATATATAAAAGGGACCTTGGACTTGACACTCGTCTACCGACGACAAGAAACCGCAGCTCAGCTGAGTGGAGATGCTGATGCAGACTGGGGAGGAGATGTGGAAGAAATAAAATCTACATCAGGTTTTGTATTCCAACTCCAAGGTAATACCATCACATGGACCTCCAAGAAACAGTCAACTGTTGCCCTGTCATCTACCGAGGCGGAATACATGGCTCTGAGTGGTGCAGCGGCCGAAGCGTGTTGGATCAGAGGGGTACTGCAGGATCTGGGAGTGTTAAAAAGTGAACCTGTGATCCTATACGAAGACAATCAAGGTGCAATAAGAGTGTCAAAAAAACCCAGAGAATCACAAACGGTTGAAACACATTGACATTCGCCATCATTTTGTCCGAGAAAAAAATCAGTGAGGGTCTTATCAGTGTAAAATATGTGTGTACTCAGGATCAAATAGCTGACATGTTCACTAAAGCAGTGAATAAGATCACATTCTTGAAATGTATAAAAGTATAGGCCTAGAATAATGCAAATTATTGGTTAGGTTTTTTTAGCTGTTCACTTGTATTGTTTACTTAGTTGTTTCACAAAGTCTACCTAGATAAAGTTTATTGAGGGGGGCTGTTGGAAACAATAAAATCATTAGGTAACTTTGGTGTTGATTTGAATAAGTTATGTTGGTACGACTGTAATAGAGTGAGTAAGAAAATACATATGGCTGGTGTGTGAGAAATGTGTGTAATAGAAAGAGGAAATTACACAACATTAAGTAAGATGCCGAGTTTTAATATAACCTATTAACACCTTCACATTCAACAACAATAAAATCTTTATGAATAAAAATGATCTACATTATCTCTCTTCTAGTAATTACCTACATCATTTTTCAGAATAATTTTGTGCCATGCTATTTTTCAATTATATCTTTTTCATTAAGATTATTACACCAATCACCAATGAAAATAAACAGATGATATCACTTTCAGTTAACCTTACAATGAAAATACACAATTTGGGAAGATGTATAAAAAACCTAATAATCATACCAAAATTATGTAGTATTCACTGTAATACAAATCAATACTAACTACTGCTACTGTATTGATAAATATCATTTGAAATTTGTGCACTTTATACACCAATTTCTCCAGCAATTAGGGAAAAAATCCAGGTAAGACCCAGTGAGAATGGAACCCGTATAACCTTGATGGTGAGTGAACATGACCTATTGACCACTGAAACCCTCCTCGGTATACATGGGCCAGCAACGGATCTGCTCGCGTGAGCAGTATCACGACAAGCACAATCAGACACATATTGGGAATTAACATTGTAGCCCTATAATTCTAACATGTATGTTGTGTTGGCAGTAGGCTTAACTGCTTACAAAATCTACACAATCATCTATACAATCATCTACATAAATAAAAATTTTATGTCAGTTTGTTCAAGATCTTAAAGCTACGAAAGTTCTCTACTGATTGCTTACAAATTTTGACAGAATGTTGCATTTGAATACGCACGTATTATTGAGTATGTCACCCCGGTGACGGGTCAAAAGATATATAAAAATATAGATAAGAATATTTAGACATAGAGGTATAGAGAGACAGAGGGAGGGAGAAGTACAGATATATAGAGAGATAAAGTGAGGGACATATTTAGATATATAGAAATGTAGAGATATTTAGATAGGAAGGTTGATATATAGAAAAATAGTGATATAAAGGTTGATATGGAGAGATATAGATAGAGAGAGATGCTTTGTATGTGTGTACTTACTTCACACAAATTTAAAACATAATGTGCTCCTCTCTTCTTTTTTTCCATTAAACCAGACTGAGCCACAGCAACGCATGGCCAGGTATCGTTAATAGATACATAAATGTTTAAAAATTAGATAACTGATATTTTAGGGTAACGGTACATCTGTACTTTTCATTTTACTTGAAAAAGTAAAAGGAAAGTAACCAAATTCACGGGGGAAAAGGCTAAGTTAAAAGAAACATCTGGTGTACACAAAAAAGTATAATATTTTCCTTGATGATTTATTTTTTTATGAATATGTGTTAACATAGTATTGTTACAAAGCGTGCGGGAACCAAGGCCGTGTTGTGAGCCAGGTGCTTCCCGGTCAGTGAACCGGACCAGTGGCCCCGGGCAGCTGGCGGCCTGCACTGCCACTGACGTCACATGCACATACTTTCGGGGATTAGAGTGGCCCAGCCTCGCAACACCCCACCCCCACGCCCTCCTTCATCAGCACTGTTAACTATCCCTTAGCGACCTGGGAATCCCACGTGCTTACTGAGGCCACCGCTTGGAGTAGCGTGAATAAGAGCCGCTGTTCTGGATGCTTCGAGCATCATGTCAGCCCGGGATGACACATCACATCACAACCACTCCAGTCAGTTCCAAAAAGATGACAAACAGGTATAAAAGCGACGACGCTGGTATCCATGGAAGTTGCAACAGGCGAGTTGAGTGAAGTGCAAGTTGGAAGAGTGGTACATATGCGGAGTGTGTGTGACCAAGTGGCACGAAACTGTGTGTAGACAGGTGCGATGTACTGGGTGAATCACTGTTGAACCTAGCTCCAGTGAGGAGTGTGAACTGTGAAACTTGACAGATACTTAGTGATTTGTGAAGAGTCATTACGTGTGGTGATTTAATTAGTAACGTAAATATTAGTAGCAAATAAAACTGTATAAAATTAATTGGGCGGACCTTACAAACCCATTTTCCCCACTCATAACAGTATATTCCTTTTTATTTAATAGTCCCAAATGTTATAAGGAGTAATTTTATAAGTAATCATAACTTTTTATATTAGCCCACAAACAGAAAAACACATTTTAAAGGTGTATACATAGCTTGTACTAATCTGAAATTAAAAATAAATATATTTACACTGACAGGCATTTAAAATAACTGATATTTGCCTGTGTAGCGGCATGTCCTCGTCATGGACACCCCTCTGTAAGCACTTCTCCTCTTGAATACAGGCAGCTGTGAACTCTAATTGGCCAAACCACTACCTCCACTCTTGACAGAGGCTTAGCTGGGCATCTAGTTACCATCCGCCTGGATGTTGACAACCCAGCTGTACATGCTGTAAGTAGACTGTTTTTTGCTTGCAGCCAGTATCAGCCGGCTGGAAAATTTGAGACCACCAAGGCAGGTGTAACTCCCATGAGAGGGATTTGGGAATGAAAAGGGGGGGGGGGGGGGAGTAATTGCATCACTGGCCTGACAACAGTGTTTTTATTTTTATGTAATGTTCAGCCATTTCATTAGAAATAAGGTTTAAGTGAAAATATTAATATATTGCAAAAAAGGTTTTTTATTTCTTAATTATATTTTCATTTAGTTTTAGAACTGGCACATGGAGCTAAGTTCTTGTATGTAAAGTAGTTTGCCAATAGTGTGTATGCTAGTAGTAAGTTAGTAATTCTAATTCATTTAAGGGCAGATTTTTTCATTGCTTACACATGCATTCAATCCACGCCTTGCCACCCACTGTGACTCAGCATATGTGGCATTACGTGGTTATAATTAAAAGCTACTGTATCCACAACATGATAATTATTGCACAACATACTAATGTTTTAATATGCTGGCATGTCTCCCTTACAGCATGTTACACATGAACACTTACTATAGAGCATCCCACTCTTAGATTGCAGTGTGGAAGTAAATGGGCGCATTCTCTCTCTCTCTCTAACACACGCTGATTGCCGTTAGCGCTGTCCTTGTTTCTTCGTGCGTTGTTGCCAAATATCAAACGAAATTAAAATTTTAATTTTTCGACCAGGCTTTTTTTCATATTGTATAGCATCGAAATACGCATCAGTCAATGCTTATTTTGAATACTTAACAATATTTTAAGTGTCCAAAAAAATTAAAAACATAACTTATTCACTGCGAACTGTTTTGAAGTATTCCGAGATGTTTCACATAAAAAAAAAAACTACATGTGTATTCCATTCAGATTTTTTTTATTAATAAATTAATGCCTTAGGACGCCACCGAACAAATGTTAAGACAAAAACTATACAGGTCTCACTTAAATAATTTTTTTAATATATTGAAATGCATTTTCTCACAAACCAACACATCAAAAAGTTGACCAGCGGAAAACTTTTTTCTATTAAAGATAGATGGGGGACGAAAGCGTGAAAAATGTTCACAATGAATTGAATTAGTTTTTAAAAGCAGCTCCATCTCAATTGCTTCTACAGTTTCCGTGGAAATAGCTGTTAAAGATGTCTTATCAGTACAAGAGCGCGCTGCAATAGATGTTTCTCTCACAAGCTGCCGTCGTAAGAGGAAACAGGGTTGTGTGTTTAGATAAGTGGGGTTCTGTCCTGCAAGCAATTTCAAATACATGGCTTCCTTAGTCAACCATGTATTTCCTTAGACACGCATTTCTGAAAACCAGCCTGCCAGTTAGTATCGCGTCTCGCGACGAAGCAACGCGTTGTGTACGGTGACTCGTTACAGTTATAATTTTGACAAACAAATTATATATTAACATATGTGATTTTATTTTATACATTTATTTTTATTACGTACATATAAAATATGGAAGTTAGAACACCGAAAAGAAATTATATCGGTAGGCTACGCGGAAGGGAGCGCAAGATTGTGTTGAATGTATTTGAGTATTTTTTCAAAAAATATGAGTGAGTGCAATGCAATTAAGGAAGCTTACCATTCTTCTGGTCAGCTCTGTGCTACTCTTATGGAAGGGGTATCAACATTGGTCAGCGGTAGCGATAGTGATTAAAAGGTATGTGATGTTATTAATTTCTTAATCAAGTTAACGTTACAATTATCCTATAAATTCCTATGAATGAAATGTGTGTGAACAGATTCTTGTTGTAAGTTAAAGTTAAAAAAAATTCCTTATCGGCACAGCCTAAAGGTGCAGGAAGATTTTGATGATTATATTTCTTTACATTAGAACAAAAAGGGATTTTTATATCCTTAAACCCATATTTTTTCTCTTCCCCTTGCAGTAATGGTTGTTACAAAATATATTTTAATCGAATCTTGAACATAATATGTAAAATGTATCAAATAAATACGAAGGAATTTAATAGCGATGATGGTACAAAATTTTGAATTATTTTTCTATCCTTCTCAACACTAAGCATCTTATCAAACATTGTTTTTGACAAAGTTTTGGAAAATAATTATGATATTTACAAACAATTTAAACAGATCTGATAAGGTGTCTACTAAGGCAGTTACGTTTTTTTTGTCCGGTGAAAATATTTTTCGAACCCATGCAGTTATGGCTGGTCGTATCAAAAATTTATTTAGAAAACATTTTTTGGCATTAGGTACTCCGAGTTATCATACGTTAAAACGGATGAGATATTATTCATATTATGGGAGTTGTTGCAATTTTTCTTTTTTTTTTCAAAAAAATCTTCCCCATTTCGACCCAATTGTTCGGATTTTTCCCATAACTACTCGACCGAGAATTTCCATTACAGTATTTTATTTATCATTTTGGACACGACTTGTCCAAAAATACGGCATTTATCGGGCCCATGAAAATGTGATATATATATATATATATATATATATATATATATATATATATATATATATATATATATATATATATATATATATATATATATATATATGCCGTATTTTTGGACACGTCGTCTACAATAGGTAGTTTTTATTTGAAATTAACATAAAAGTGGCATTATTACAAATTTATATGTGTAATAGTATAAAATATTATAAATTACGATATTATTTCTTAAAATGCTTCTTGTTCGATCCGAATTACAAAGACACATATCTCCTGAAATTCGTAATGTGTTAGAGATTTGGCAACAGCGCGCGCCATAAGCCGTGTACTGCAATCTAAGAGTGGGACGGGCTATAGTTATTAGTCACCTTGCGTGATGACCATAAGAGAAATAACAGGTGTATAATCCAATTATTGGGATTAAACTGTTTACAGCAATTTTAGGAATCACCAACAAGTTTTAGTTGATACACAAACATCTTACCCCCCCCCCCCTTCCTTCCACCAATACATGTGCTTAGTCATCACCATGAGGTACACTGAAAACCATACATATCACTCAGCCTGGCTATTCCTATTGTATTTCATTTTGTATGCAACAACCTAGCTGAATAACCAATGTGTGATTTATTGTGTTTTAATAGCTGAATAAATTATAAAAAATTAAAATGTTGGTTTTTAGTATGTAAATTATTTGGCTGTTTTTGTCAAGTTTGTCATTTATAGCTGTAAGATATTGTATAGACAAAATGTCTGTAGATATAAGTGATACATACAACCATTTTGACTGACATGAAATATGAGTAATTAGTTGCTTGCAAATTATAAATTAATGATATGTGAATTCCAGAGTCATACAGTAACATGTTATATTTTTCATTGAAGATAGAACAAAATATAAGAAAAAATTTATATTTTTATATACACAAAGCTGCTAACTTAATTTTTATATGTATTACTCAAATTTTTTTTCTACATAATAAAAGACTAATTTCAGTCAAATATAATTAAAGTCACATCTAATTGTCCTCAAACCACAACTTTCTTTTATAATTATCCTCAGTAAGAGTGGTAAAATAAACAAGTTCTGATTTTTTGCTGTCATCAATTTGTTACATTCAGTACATTAAAAAGTCTTTTCTGCTCAGTAAAATACAACTGCATAACTATAATTTAAAATATAATAATTAGTACATAAAGAACTAGCCCAAACACTGCAGATAACATTACAATATTTAAACACAAAAATGCCATCTTTATAACCAAAAAAACTCTAAATCTCATCGGAGTGGTTTAGTTCAGCTGTGGATTGTGAATGAAAAATACATGGCACAAAACAAATAACAGACCAAAGAAACACTTTGCCACATTATTCATGTTTATTAGAATTATAACTAAATTATGCAGAGTATTTCAAACTTAGCAAACCATTATGTTTTACATAAATCAATGGCATCAAAAGAGAACAAGAGAACAATCAGTGCCAGACAATGGCACCAATGCAACAGTCGGATGATACATAAACGTAGGAGCTGACATTATGAAGCAATTCAGCAGCACATATCTAGATAACACAGCAGGTACATGTCACACTCATGATGTCAAAAATGTGAACTAATTGTCAGTTTTAGTTTCGCTGATGCCTGGTGGAGGTGAAGCTCAAGCTGGCATGTTGTACATCTTCCATGCTAGTAATGAAGCCAGAACATGATCCCCTCTTGATACTAAATACATGGTGCTGTCCAACACATTTCTTTTAATTTTTCTAGGACTTTTCAGCCATACCCTACGTAAAACTGCAACATAACATTTAAAGTCAATCAGGTATATTAAGTAAGTACATTCCATTCCAATTTTGGCAACACTACACCACTTGGGTAAATGTGAAAAAACATTGAAATCTAATTTTGAATAACTAGAAAAACAATTATTGCAAGTAGGTTGAATCAAACCTAGTTAGGTGTAAGTTTTTTATTTTACTATATAATTTTTAACTGATACTGGCTACTAATATTTTTTCATTATTAGTAAATATGCCTTATTCTAAACTCAGTCATTGGTTCAGAAGGAAAGTACTGCATTTATAGACTCCACTTTAATGCAAAAGAAACTAGAAATTTTTACAATGCCTGCAAAGTTTTTAAATGTAACTTCTACTGAAACAAGATAAATACTACTAATAAATAAGTTTGGAAATACATAGTAAATATACTGTCAGGACCAAAGTTTTTTATGCAAAGGCACCAAATAAATATCAACTACAGTAGAACCTCACATATCCGACCATGATGGGACCGGGCCATGGTCGGAACGGCCAAAAGGTCGGATATCCGTAGGAGCAAAAAAAAACGCCTTTCCCAGCTATACAGTTTGTACAGTAATACAACTTTATTTGTAAAAATGTTGCTGTATACATTTCGAACATTTACTGTTGTTAAATTATAGATGATAAGATGAATACAATGTAAGCAAACCTTATTTAAAGAATTCAGTAATGTATTTTTGTTTCAGTTTTGCCAAACTTGATTTTGCGGAAGTGTCCCTCCACTTTTTTTTGCCCATAATACGTTACGTTACGTTAAAAAACATAGAACAGTACAAGATTATAGTACGAGCACATTCTACACCAACAATCACGTCTGACCTTACAGTTTGCGTCACTTTTTCAAGTCTGAACAGGCTCGCCAACCACGGAGACTAGGTCGGATATCCGGAGGAGTCGGTTGTGGGAAGGTCGGATATGAGGGGTTCTACTGTAATTGTGGAAATCAGAAAACAAAATATAAAAGAGCCACAGTAAAATCATCATTTACATACAAAATTCAATGATACAAAATGTAATTACTTGAAAATACACCAAACCAATATAATAAAATAAAAATATACAAAAGTATTTTATAAATTATAGCAATCTAATAGGCTTTAATAATAAAGATAATTATTGTTTCTTTTTTGTATGTACCAATATAATCTCTGGTAATTTGTATATATAACCAGAGAGAAAATTCTAAGTGAAAATACTGTTTTGCATGGGAAAACTTGACACCCATGTGATTCATGGCCATGACATCAGAGAACTATCTTATTTTTAGGTCTAACCAGAGTAGCAAGTGGTTTGGCCAGTAATTAGTTCCATTTTATAATTTTGTGAGGCGCAATGGCTAAAAACATGAATACGCACATGAGGTACAAATAAGTCTGTTGAACAAAAATACAAAGTGATAAAACACAGTGTTTGGCGTGGATAAATGCTAGATGACTTGAAATAGCAATGGGAGTAACTTAAACATAAATATTGAAGAAGACACAGATTATATATTTAAATTTATAGTTAGAGCCAACAATAAAATTTCAAAGCCATGCACAATGTTTTTAAGACTATTATACATATAGGCCTCTATGACTAATAGCCACATAATAAAGCTTTTATGCAGGGTAAATTATGTTTTCAAATTAATGTATCCTGTAAATATAAAGACAAGATATTGTTATATTCAGGATAAAAAAAAAAAATATTTTTATCACAGAAACAGCAAGTGAGTTTCAGAAAATCGTAACTTGGAAGCAGCAAGAAAAATAATGGCCATATGTAAATAAGATTATCTACGAGACCTACAGTAATAAAAAAAAATGACTGGTTCCAAGTTGTTACACACAATAATCACACTAGAATTATACACTGACCTACATTTGATTTCAGTTCAAAACCAGGAATAAGTTATGTTATTCGCAATATTACTCACTACCTGACCAGTACTTACAAGAGTATATTACGAAGGCATGCTTATGAATTGAGAATCACAAAAAATCAGATGTTGCCACTCATTTTAACTTTATTACGAGCCTTGCATCCTCGCATTCCCATTGCTCACCCTAAAATAATGATGAAAATTCAATGATGTCATGAACTCACAACCAAGAGTTGTTTTCAATTTTTTAGTGACATCGAAAAATTATACATTGACAACACATAATATAATAAAACTAAAGTGCACATAGGAAAAAAAATTTTCTTCCCTGTAAGTGTTATAAAAGTTAATTATTTTAATGACATTCACTACAACAAAATCAATTTTCTAGGAATCAGTACTGTAAATTCCAGTTATTGCTAATCACTAGTGTATCATCTATACAATATTGCCAATACCATACACCTACATTGCACTAGAGACAACTCCATTAAAAGTAGGCAAGACTGTTTTACACTCATTATATTAACACCAATTTGTAAAGTATTTAAAGTCACCACAAGAAGTTAAAGTGAGCCTCTCTTTTGAAAACCTTAAGTTTTAAATAATGTGTAACTAAACTCTCCTGTAACCACCACTTGTCACCTTAGCCCTTTGCTTGCTACGGCATGCTACAAAAAGTCATGCAACCATATGGCAGAAGCTGACAGTCTGAGGGTTCAAGCGTGGGAGTGAACAATGTACCCACTAAACACTGCCTGGTGACGGTTTATTTTATTTCTTTTTAGTTTAGTTAAGTTTATGTTTATTGCATCCATTATATCTTTGTGCTTGCACAAGTGTACAATGATACCGGTAATGTACACAATGATATTATGTTGGCTAACAGCAATGCAAGACAAAAAATGTAACTGAGCTACAATATAAAATTTCAAATCTGTATACTACATACTAAATATCTGTTTCTTCAAAAAACTGCAACCATCAACATCTACTTCACTCACTCTCAAGCCATCACAATTAGTAATTCTGAATTTATGAGAATTACTTTAAGAATAAGTAAACCAAGGCATTTACATTAAATTTTTTATCTTAATCAAGTAAATAAAGGCCATGCTAAAATTTATCTGTCCCAACCATGGTCTATTAGACACTGCTCTCTGATCGGCCCATGTTACCTTGTGGCAAAATGTCTTTCGCCCAACTGTCCCAAGCTGATCCATAGATACAACAAACTTTTGATAATTTTGTCCCTTGGTCACACGATAGAAGAAAAATGTGATTGCAATAAATCTTACCCAAATTATACAAAGGCAAAACATAAAAAACTAAACAAGTTCTAGGTAACTAAAGAACGAACTCCCAAACATGCATTGTTTGCTATAAAAATTACCAAAGCTTACAAAATTGTTTTAAAACATGGCTAAACTAACTTAAATATTGGGTGGTTCTATTTAAATGTATTCTTAAATCTTTCAAGCAGTATTGTGAATTTAAGAAAATATGTTAAATACAATCACGTCAAACAAATGAAGATGATAAAACTTATAATCTTGTTTTATTCACTGCTATTTAGTGGCAGTTTAGAGACCTATTGTAACGTTTTAATTGTAGCATGCCCTGCCTTTGAGCATCAAAGAGGACAGGAGAAACACACTCCAAAAGCAAAGGTACAAATTAATTGTAGCATAGGTTTATGTCTACGCAGTGCCACTTAAAGCCCCGCTATGATGTGATGGTGTTAAGTGCTGCTGCCAGCACCATGTTGGTCCCAACATGTCTGTGCACTGCAAAGCAAGTATAATGCAAGACGAGTGGCACTACAGCCCAGCTTTGTTTTTGTTCTCGCACTTTTCAGTTAGTAGGTACTTATGATTTAAAAAAAAATTATTTGGTTTTTAGCCTAAAATTAACAAGTTCTAAAGAGAAATTTAAAAAATATATATATGTCCATGTTATAACAATACTGCCTACACCCATTTCCAGAAATATTGTTGTTTAAATATGATTTAACTGACAATATTAACATTGTTATTATCTAGGAGAGGGGTGCATCCATAAAAATTCAAATAAAAATCCAAAATTGCATTTTTTTTATTCCTGACATTTATTGCAATCATTCTGAATTAAAATTAAAACCTAAAATTTAATAGTATTTCATTACCTGAGCAAAATTTTAATTTTTAAGTAATATGTTCATATAACGAAATGATTTCCTCCGTGTTAAATGTAGTAATTTTCTTACGTCACTGCTTTTCCGTGAATAAATTATACAATTTCAAGAACACTCTTTCAGAATACAAAAGACATTCCTCTATTTACTCTGAAAACAGAGTTTCTAAATTCAGAATGGGTTTTGAAAAATACCTGTTTATATGTTACATTACAATTCCTGTGCATTCATACTGCTGCCTCCATTTATTGTTAACCCATGTAGGTCTGTGTGTTTGTTTACGAGAACTTTAGTCAATATAGGTATTACTTTAATAATCAAAGTAGTTAATATTATGAGTGTATCTCAATTATAATGAAATTTTAATGTTTCTACTAAAGACATTCCTCTATTTACCCTGTAAACAGCATTATTTAATTCCTATTGGTTTCTGAGAAATTACCATTTAGGCTATAGTTCACATTTGATAGCCTATGCAGTGAAGCAGACACTGATTCTGTTGTTTTCCATACATAATAACATGTATATTTTTTATTTGAATATTGTAACACAATGTAACATAAATAATAACATAAAAAAATTACATGAGGTTTTACTGTGCATTCAAACTCAAGTGTCAACCCTTGACAAGGCCTTTTTTTTTAGTAGTATGGAGGTGCGAAGCACCGACATGTTACATGTGATAGCAGGTAACTTGAAGTATAAAAGGAATTATTATGTTTCACACATGCAATGACAATTCCTTTTATATGACCGGTTACTTGCTATCGCACATAACATGTCAATGCTTCAGTCTCCATACTGCTAAAAAAATCCCTATCAAGGGTTGACACTTGGGTTTGGATGCACAGTAGGGATTCACGTAATTTTTTTAAAGTTATTATTTACGTTACATTGCATTACAATATCCACATCAAAAATATACACATTATTATATGGTTTTCCATAGGATCGGCAACGCAATTAAAGCACAACATGGCAGCGGCTGATTCACTACATAGGCTATCAAATGTGAACTACAAATTGTAATTTCTCAGAAACCAGTAGGAAATAACAAACACTGTTTACAGGGTAAATAGAGGAATTTCGTTGTGTTCCAAAAAAAATATATTTTCCAAATTTTATTATTTTATTTATGGAAAAGTCACTACGCAAGAAAATTACTTTAAATACTTGAAACAAAACCTTTGTATGTTGTGAGTGACCGCAAGTGGTTGTGAAGATGACTCATTTAATATTTATTCATATTTAGATCTATTGTTATTTGATTTCATTAATACTTATGTATGTTTTCAAGGTTATAATTTTGAATGTTGCTGATTATTGCAAATGCATTTTCAGATTATGTATTCTTTATACATCCTTCATAAATATTTACTTTAAGTTCAATTACCAAGAAATAAGTCTTTCATTGAGCCTGCGTGCAATCAAAACTAAATTTATTAGTGCACTACACAAAAAAAAAGGTTGAATCAGGTGTTTCTTGTTAGGCTGCTGCTGACAGTCTGGTGACCACAGGATAAAAGTTGGTCATCTCAACTCAAGTGTAAAACTGGCTGGAGTAATGTTACATGTGACAAAGACCAATTAGATTTTAGGATTGGAAGCAGCACTATGCAGCACAGCTTCATAAATTGTTTACTATTCATGAAACACTAGTAACATTACAAAACAGCATACTTACCTATTGATTATGCAATACTTATATTCATCAAGTTCATTCCCATAACTAAACAGTTATTATAGAAGACAGAACACTTTAATATTGAAATGCTGTAACTAGTATTACACAGCTTCTTGGTGATTTGCTAGTAGTCAGGCTCCTTGGCTAACCCACACTTGAATTGGGTTACAGCTTCCACAGTAACCTTATTCCATTGGCAATTCCAACATCATTGAAAATGAAATACAACAATCCTGCCAGGGTTATAATCGAAACACCATAAACAGCCATAACGGCTATTTTGGGAATCACAGGTCCAAATATAATAGGACGCACGTAATCCACAACGTTGGCTTCAATGCCCCAGTGGTTGTGCATGACAAGTGTAGTTGCTAGAATGCAATCCATCGCCTGCGAAGGATACATCAAAGCGACAGGCACTACCCCCAAAAGCGCTACACTGAGCGCTCTCTCGGCAGACCACAGCTTCGTATGATCGTGGGACGCCAGACGGTGAGGTGACGTCGAAAACGCCTTCGCATTTACCAGTCCAATAAGGCTGCTTCGTCCATCTACTACTTTAGACAGATAAATAGCATTTCTTTGCGTTGCCTGATATGGCATGCGTTCCTGCATATGCTGGTATCCGTTATGATACTTCGCACACAGGAAACTGCTGCTCTTCGCAGTCCTACTGCAGCTATACAATTTTGTTACATTTCTGAGAAATCCTGGCAAGGACATTTTGTACAGTTTTATTAAACAACTATAGCACAAAAGCTTCACGAACACAGTAAAGGACGGTCAAACCAAAATAACTTATTGAATATAGGTTGGCGAGCCCATCGAGACATAAATATATCAGAGACTACATCATACTCAATTTTGCAGTACGTTAACATAAGAAACTCAGAACATTTTAGAGCTGTAGCAAACCGTATGTATTCGTTACTAAGTAACGGGTGCGGCATCTAGTAACGAGTAACGAAACGTTACGCACGAATGCATTTCGTTACTCGCATCTTTCGTATGTTTTACGCATGCGCGCGCTTATTCGTTACAAAGAACGATGTTTGTTTATTAAGAAAAGTATAATTTGGAAATTCGTCGTCCAAGTTTTTTACAGTTTATTAAAGGTATTGTGTGTGTAGACAAAGTTTGAGATTGTAACAGAAAAAAACGTAAGAAATTATTTTTTACAAATTATAAATATGTATGTTTTTGTTTTTTATTATCGCGTATTTTCACGTTTTTTGTTCTTATCTTAAAAGAGATATTATAATAAAGCCTGCCGTCACCCGCGGTCTTGGCTTCGAGACCTGGGCGAGGCCTAGTGGGAAGTGGTGGTGTGTGGGTATGTTCCGGTGGGCGCCAGGCTAGCACAGTCGCTAACCAATGGTTTTGGGCGTGGATACATTCTGCCCCGGCGTGGCCCACTAGGCCTTCGGCTGTGATTGAACTTAAGAGGGGGGTTTTCGTAGAGCTAGTTATCCAGTACTGACGTGTCCCAGCCAGAGACCGTAGGTGATGGAGGGTTTTAAGGTGAGGTTGAAAACCCCCGAGGTGTAGCGGGTTCAGGCGCTACCGAAGAGTTCCTTCTTGTCCGGCTGGTGATTGCCCTGCCTGGAATGTCGTCTGCCTGCCCTCTTGCTGGGCATGCGCAGAGATAGGGGAGAGGGGGGGGGGGAAACAGGAGCCTAGAGCGAAATCCCCGAAGGGCTGCTCCAAGGGGGGGAGGGAGTCTAGAGCGTAATCCCGAAGGCTGCTCCAGGGGAGGAAGGATGCTAGAGCGTTATCCCGAAGGCCGCTCCAGTAAAGGATTCCAGAGCGTAATCCCGAAGGCCGCTCCGGAGGAAGAAGAGAGAGAGAGGGAGAGAGAGAAGGGAGAGGAGAGCAGTAAAAAAACACCAATCCAATATTACTGCTGTATTTCCCCAGATTTCTCTGGGGTAAGGATCTTGCCAGGTCAACATTGCTGGAGTAATATATCCCCCAGCCTGGTACAATGTTCAGTGGCATACAGTGGCAAAATACAGTTACCCATAAGATTTCGGCACACTTCCCTAATTTAACAAATACTTTACAACATTACTATATTACACATGAATGCTAATTGGTGCCACAGTTTAATAGAGGCCAAGACACACCATTGTTTAGTCTGTATGTGTATATATTATAGTTGCCGTCTATGGGCGCTGGCTGAACTAACATTCCATAGAAGCACCAGATCGGAGACATGTACAATGTCTTTCAGACAATGGTCTGTTCCGGAAAGAGGTGGGTTTACTGGCAGACGGTCACAAGTCGGGCTTGAATCGGCCTCCGGCCGGACGACGTCAAACGCCCCCCCTCGGAGAAGCCCGACCTTGCACCGCTATTGGTCCTGCCACGTGTTGGCACCCCTAGCCCCGACTGCGGCTGGTAGGGCCCGCTCTGTTCCCCTAGCTGCAGCGTTGTGACGCTCGGCGGTGGGGTGGCGCGGTGCACGCCGCCCGGTCGACTGCGGAGGCAGCTGGGCCGGCGGCGGCGGCACAGCGCATGGAAAGGTGGCGCGGCGCACGCCGCCTGGTCGACTGCGGAGGCAGCTGGGCCGGGGGCGGCGGCACGGCGCATGGAAGGGTGGCGTGGCGCACGCCGCCCGGTCGACTGCGGAGGCAGCTGGGCCGAGGGCGGCGGCGCGGCGCATGGTGAAGTGTTTCAGACCTTTCGGGGACAGGGTTATTAACCCGCTTACTCTAAGCGTCCCCCAGGACATAGGCCGCGAGGTACCCTGGGACTCGGCGGGTCTGTCGTGGTCGCTCGCCGGCGGGGTTACCCGGGTCGTGATTTACGGTATGGGTTCCATGTGTGACGGTCTCCCTCTTTTCTATTGGTTGGGTTGCCGAATGGTATGGTCGCCTCTCTCGTTCCGGGATGACGGGTGGGCTGTTGCGAGGCGTCTCGTGGTTCTCCGCATCCTCCTCCTCTGGCTCCGTTACCAGTGGGATCGTTCCCGGATCGCTGTCCATCTCGGGGTCGCCAGGACTGTAGGGCAACTCGGTGATGGTTACGGTCCCTGGGTCGTCGCCGCAGGAATGGCATCCGAGTGGGGCGCCCTCCAGGCTCGGGTCCTCGTCCACCAACTCCACCGTCGGCTGTGGCTCGTTCTTTTCCGTGCCCTAAGCACCTCCCCGGACTCGTTCTCGGGGGGTGACAGTTGCTCTGAGTGTGGCTGTGGTGTCTCGCAGCATGCGGTGGTGCGGTGGTGGCCAGGGTGCTGGCCGATTGGGGCGGCGGCGACCTAGGTCAGGTAGCTCTCGGCAGGCGGGCAGCAAGCGCGGGCGGCGCTCGGCACGGCCCGTCTCAACCTTGCCGACATGCGGGCGTTTCGCGGCCCGTCGTGCCAGACGGATGGTAGGTGTCATCGTTTGAGTGACGGTCACGTGCGGTGGTGGGGCGGTCGGGCGTCCATGTGCCGTGGAGTCGACCTGCATTGCTTCAGGTGACCCGGTAGCCGCGGTGACGTCACGGTGTGGTGGCGCGGTGGCTTTGGGGGCCAGAGTGTGCGTCGCCTCGGCGGCTGCTGTGGCAGGCCGTCCGAGGGGCGGCGTCGTGGCGCCTCTGGAGCACAGAGTGCGCGTCGCTTCGGCAGCTGCTGTGGCAGGCTGTCCGAGGGGCGGCGTCGTGGCGCCTGTGGTGGCTTGAGTGTGCGTCGCCTTGGTTTGGTGTGCTCCATCCCCTGTGCCTCGAAGCCAGGCGGGCACCGCGGGGTGAATCCCGGTGGCGGGGCCTCGCACAGGCGTTTCGTCGTCGTGGCCCTGGGCGTTTCGATGTCCAGCGTCCCTTTTGAGACCGCGTACTCGTGTGGCAGTGACGACGGCTGTATGATGTTGAAGCTAGGCGGTGGCGACGGTGTGTGGCGTGACGTGTCGTTGTCGAGTCTGGTGGCGTACCGGATGAGGCGTGTGTCGGAGACGACGGGGTTTGCGTCGGAATGGTCCTTCGCTGCACCGTGACAGTGGTCAGGTGCGGTGGCGAGGCCATCCCGGCATCGTGAGGTGTCTCCGACACGAGGCGGGTTCGGGACGTCGTGGCAGACTGCTATGGGACGGTCGGCGTCGTGCGTCGTTCGGTCGGCTTCGGCGGGTCAAGCGTCATCACAGTCGAGTTGAGTAGCGTCAGGTCTGCTAGGGTTTTTGAGGCTGGTAGCTTTGGGCCCGGAGGCGGAGGTAGCGGGATTGGCGGCGAGAGGGTGACGAGCGTCGGCGTCGGGACGGAAGGCGTCCTTGGAGAGTCGTAGTGCGTCGGCGTGAGTGGCGTCAGGTCGATGAAGTGTGGTCCCGCTGGTGACTGTGTTTCCGGACTTGTGTCGGGAGGCGTCAGGTCTACGAGGGATGCCGAGGTTGGTGGCTCCGGGACAGGAGGCAGTGGGAGCGGGATTGCTGGCGGCAGGATGACGGTCGTCGGCGTCGGGACGGTTGTACGTGACTGGACGAATGTCGTCGGGGCGTGCGTTTGTGATACTGGCGCCCGTGGTACGTCATGCGTCGGCGTGAGTGGTGTCTTTATGTCGTGAATCGTTGCGGCGTATCGTAGGGGAGGAATCGTTAATGTGGCTGCCGAATACTGCACCTGGGTGGCTCGTTTTGCGGTACATCGCGCGCACGTGAATGTGAAGGGCTCGCGCCGCAAAGTCCCTTCACGCTTGTCGGTACAGTTACGATGCCACAGGCCGGCACACTCGTCGCAGTGGTAGCCCATGCTACTTCCTCCGGGACACGACCGGTTTCCACAAATCGTCACTCCATATAGTCGGTACTCTTGGCAATAGCCGCACTCGTACCTCGTGGCGGTCCTGCCGTACAAGTCCCAACTCGGGCAGGGGTGGTAACACCCGATGCATTTGTCGGCATACATTTCTTGTTTTCGTGGTTCAGCTGTGTCGATTCGTGTTTTCCACTCGTGGATCTGTGCGCGCGGGGCCAGTCTGCGCGCAGGGTCGCGCTCGCCGGCTGGGCAGGTGCCCGGACAGCCGCACAAAATGGAGGCCGAGAATGGCCGCGTCGCGGGCTGGGTTGCGGATGGACGTACGAGGCGATGGCCGAAAGCGCCCGGACAGCCGCACAAAGAGGAACGGCCGATAACTCGGTTCGGCTGCGGGGTGGAGGGGGTAGGCGGTGACGTCAGGTGTTTTCGTCGCGCGACACGTCGGGATCTCCAGAGGGGGCGGGGGGTGGAGGGTGACTCCTTTGTTCGCCCAGCCCTCGCGCGCCCGTCTGTCTGGCTCCTAATGGCTTCCACTTCACAAAATGGCTGCCTCGTGCTTGCTTCTTCCCTGACAGTGCAAATTTGATTTTGATTTTCTATTTTGATTTCTATTTGTTAAAATGTTCCGTTTTCTGCCCCACGCTGAGGGCGCCAAATGCCGTCACCCGCGGTCTTGGCTTCGAGACCTGGGTGGGGCCTAGTGGGAAGTGGTGGTGTGTGGGTATGTTCCGGTGGGCGCCAGGCTAGCACAGTCGCTAACCAATGGTTTTGGGCGTGGATACTTTCTGCCCCGGCGTGGCCCACTAGGCCTTCGGCTGTGATTGAACTTAAGAGGGGGGTTTTCGTAGAGCTAGTTATCCAGTACTGACGTGTCCCAGCCAGAGACCGTAGGTGATGGAGGGTTTTAAGGTGGGGTTGAAAACCCCCGAGGTGTAGCGGGTTCAGGCACTACCGAAGAGTTCCTTCTTGTCCGGCTGGTGATTGCCCTGCCTGGAATGTCGTCTGCCTGCCCTCTTGCTGGGCATGCACAGAGATAGTGGAGAGGGGGGGGGGGGGAAACAGGAGCCTAGAGCGAAATCCCCAAAGGGCTGCTCCAAGGGGGGGAGGGAGTCTAGAGCATAATCCCGAAGGCCGCTCCAGGGGAGGAAGGATGCTAGAGCATTATCCCGAAGGCCGCTCCAGTAAAGGATTCCAGAGCGTAATCCGAAGGACGCTTCGGAGGAAGAGGAGAGTGAGAGGGAGAGAGAGAAGGGAGAGGAGAGCAGTAAAAAAACACCAATCCAATATTACTGCTGTATTTCCCCAGATTTCTCTGGGGTAAGGATCTCACCAGGTCTACATTGCTGGAGTAATATATCCCCCAGCCTGGTACAATGGTCAGTGGCATACAGTGGCAAAATACAGTTACCCATAAGATTTCGGCACACTTCCCTAATTTAACAAATAATATACAACATTACTATATTACACATGAATGCTAATTGGTGCCACAGTTTAATAGAGGCCAAGAAACACCATTGTTTAGTCTGTATGTGTATATATTATAGTTGCCATCTATGGGCGCTGGCTGAACTAACATTCCATAGAAGCACCAGGTCGGAGACATGTACAATGTCTTTCAGACAATGGTCTGTTCCGGAAAGAGGTGGGTTTACTGGCAGACGGTCGCAAGTCGGGCTTGAATCGGCCTCCGGCCGGATGACGTCAAGCCGCTCTAATGAGATTTAATTATTTCTTGGTTAACAAAAGCTGTTAATTACCAAATATTTTTAATTGTTTATATTTGATTTATTATTATTTATGCGACGTCATACTGTACGCCTACGAAATACGACTCGATTCGTTGCTGTTACATAACAGCATGTTATGCGGTATCAGAAGTAACGAGTAACGATACGAAAGTAACGAGTACTAATTGTTATAGTAACGAATACATACGGGTACACTTTTTTTCGTTACTTTTACACCTCTAGAACATTTAGTAAGCGAAAACGTAATACACGCTAATACAGCACCTATAGCGGCGTGAACAGTGAAATTCAAATTTTTGTAAGTTAAAATGGATGATTTAGGGCGGTATTCCAAGACGTTTCAGTACGGTAGAGAATGTGCACTGCCTTGTTGGGCAACTGCCGTACCCTAACTCTCGGGTCATATTCCAAAACTTGTCTTAACTGAACCCCTGTAAGGTATCAGATCGGCAGACGTTTTAATAAACGAGGACTTGTGCGAGGCTATAAACAGTTGTACTTCGTGGAATCCATCGTAATTATAGCTTATTTTTTAAAACTATGGATTTATAATGTGAAATAAAATATTTAAATTTGGTTGTACAAAAATAAACGATGAATTTTTGGCCGTATTAATGTACCATCGCCCGGGTTCTCGTGTTCGAGACTCGGCGGGGTTCCTAGCGGTAAGGCTGTTTTCTTGCGGAGAAACGTGTCCGGGAGGGCGCCAGGCTAACTCGGTGGTTAGCCACGAGGTGGGTCGTGAGGTACGAAGGCCCCTGTGTGGCCCACTAGGAACGGCGGCGGTGGTCGTGATGTTAGTGGTCCCTAATGCCTGCTGCACCACTGGCCCTACACAGCATAGGACGCTGATCCCTAACTGGATTGGGGAGGTTCACAAATAACGTACACGGTTTTGCACTGTCGTTTACACGTCATGCACGGAGTGTGTGGAGTGAACGTTTAATTAACATTGGCAATTACACTTGCAGTTACAGTCACACGATTTCCCTACATAAAGTACACTATCATTCTACACTGGGTGCTCTGACGTGCCGTCACCAAAATTACATCCTCATGCCAGTCGAAATTGAGGGAGAGAGTTTGATTGGAGTCAGCCAATCCCGTAATTTCTAAACGGCGACGCGTGGGCCCACCTGTGTGGACCACGGCTCGCTATTAAATTAATTAAAGTCTTCGATTAGATGTGGCCAGTGCCTGTGCACTCGGCAGTTAACTGAAAGTCTATTATGGCGGGAGTCGGCCCGTGCCGTTGCCGTCGTCCGGGGTCTCGGGCTCGAGTCCCGGTGTGGCTCCTAGTGGGAAAAGGCGGTTCTTGATCTGTGTTGTCCGGGTGGGCGCCAGACTAGCTCGATTCTAGTCGTGAATTTGGGGTCGTGGATGTATGTGCCCCTGCGTGGCCCACTAGGGCCGGCGGCGGTGTTGCGTGAGATGATTTTAAATAAGAGACGTGGAGTTGAGGTGGCGGTGTCGTACCTTTTATTCAGAGGAGCGGGTCGTACACAATACAACACGCTACAGAGGTCCCCGGGGGGTTTTACTTGTTATTCCGTGGCGCCGTATTGTTTGTGTTCCGCGTTACGTGGCCTCGGATGCTGTTATGTCTCAGACGTCTCACTGGGTACGCAGGTAACGTAATTTCGTAACACAAAGGCGGGACACAAAATACACTGAATTAAGGGGGCGCGTACAGGTTACGTGGCACTCGTTACTCGGGTAACGTAAGTTAGCAATACAAAATACGGGATACAAAAATACACTGAATTAAGGGGGTGCGCACAAGTTACTTGGCACTCGTTACTCGGGTAACGTAAGTTAGCAATACAAAACACGGGATACAAAAATACACTGGATTAAGGGGGCGCGCACAAGTTACGTGGCACTCGTTACTCGGGTAACGTAAGTTAGCAGTACAAAATACGGGATACAAAAATACACTGGATTAAGGGGCGGGCGATTGGAGACGGCCAATCCCGTATGCAAATGTCTCGGCGCGGGTATTGTGCCCACTGTGGTGAAACACGCACCGCAATTAAGTTTGTCCAAGTTCCCTTGCGGGTTTGTGGTCAGCGCCGTGCGCGTGACCTTAAACAAAGTTCTGTACGTTGCGGGAGACGGCCCGTGCCGTATGCTGAAGAGCAGCCCCGCTGACCAAGTGTGGTGCGGGGTGTCCTTAAGTTGATGCGGCCGGATTAGGTCCGGGACCGAAAAAAGGGACCGGGTACTCACGGAGAGGTTAAGTAATAAAAGGGGTTTGGTTAATTAGTGACTATATTTACCGGACGTTACTTTCAATGTAGACAAAGGATGTTGCCTCTCCGTGGGACGTAGGTCCGCCCCGGTCCATGAGCTGCGCTGAACTGCCGAACTGGCATGGCGTCCGAGGGAGGCTCGGCCTCTCTCGCGCCAGGCGTGACCTCATTACGCTAGACTCCAAACGGGTGTGTCTGGAAGAGATTTTATTGTCGCTAAAATCCTCATTTAATGTTTCAGGAGGAATGGGTACGGTTCTTCTCTTGTCTACTCAGGTTTCCGCGGCTTTGTCTTTAATTGCTGTTCGGGTCGCCTGACTCGGGTGGGCCATGGCCAGGGGTGTGTTCCGTTAGCGGGAGCGTATACTGGCGGGTGCAGGTCGGGCTCTGGGGTGGTCGTCGGCCAGACGACGTCACCGTATATTGCACTGCCCCGCGTAATGCATTGTGTGGGGCGTGTTATGTTTACGCGGCTGGGATAGGCCCTACACCGGAAAAGGACCAGGCGCACACGGGGAGTAATTAAAAAAGGTTTCGAAGTTTGACTATAGTTACCAGAAGGAAGTTTAGTGAAGACAAATGATGATGGCTCCCCGTGGGACGTACGTCCGTCCCGGTCCGTGAATCACTCGTTACTGGCGTCTGGCCCTGGCGCTAGGGGAGGGGTGAGCATCCTGTCGCAACAGAGTTTCTAAAGTTCCGTTATTCGTAAAAAATTATATTAATAACAAAATATAAGTGGCTCTAAATTCACACAATAAAACTTAATAGTTAACTATATATATATATATACACATACCCATACACACACACACACTGGAGACTGTTCGTCGCTTGATGACTGCTCCAGTGGTGAATGATAAATGATAATTTGGAGCAGTTTTAATTAAGTCACATACTATGTTATTGAAATCAGGCTGAAGGCCGCAAGGGGAGCACTCACAACTGTTTTACTAAAAAAAAATTGGTTGTCTGTAAAGTCGGTTTACGGACGATAGTTTAACGTGACAACGTAATAACAAAACATTAATGAAATTATTGATCCAGAAGAAAAGGAAATATCATATTCGGCCTGAGACTGAGCCGTAATAGGTTTTTGCAACCAAACCATTTAGGCATTAAAAATATTATATTCTTTGAGGAAGAATTTTTTTATAAATTTTTCTATCTTTTGAATGATAAAATCTACCTCTGCATACTTTTATGAAAAACTTGTATCATTTTTATTGTATTATCACTATTTTGTATGGATACAAATGAAGAGTGAAATGAAATCTACAATTTAATTATAAAATTTACTTTTATTTGCATTAATTAATTCAAATATATTTATTACTTTTGAAATGTTGTGTGCGCCGTATTTATTTTTACAAGTACAAAAAAAATTCGCAGCTGCTGGGATTCGAACCGACAATCTTTGGATTGTAAGTCAGCCATTCTAACCTCACGGTCACGACCCCATATTGAGAAAATTGTTTCAGATGGTATAAATTATCAATATTCCATGCACGATATTTGTTTGAATTTCTTTTAACTAGCACATTCTCTGTTGGACACGAAATATTTACATGCTCGTGGGCTCATAACTATAGTATGGTATGTAATTTAGTTGATCAAATAATAACTTATGACAAATAATTACCAATGTCAAACTAAAGCGTGAAAAGTATCACACCAGCAATAAATATTTAGTTACACAGCTAAAACAATACTCATTCAAAACTGTTTAAATATACTGATTTACACTAGTAATTAAAATAATGCGTACTTGTAAGAACGCCATTTCCTTGCGAATATACTCCCGTGGCGCGGTGCACAACAATAACCTTGGTTTGCCACCACGTGCCGGCCGAGTTCTCTGTACCGTCCGCAACATACCAGAGAGATGCCACGCATGCGTAAGTGGGACATCCGTAGTGGGAGATCTGTAGTGGAACATCTGTAGTGGGACAATTTTTCGTGCGTGCAGCCCGCATTCATCGATTTATTAGACATTGTCACGTCAAAAACCACACGTGAGTGACCCGGGCACTCCTACGTCGCACTTCCCTTACATGGGGTTGTTAATTAAATTGCTGTATTCTTTAATGTGTTTTGAATTTACAATGTACGGGACTCGGGTTGTCTTACCGATTAAGTTGTGGGCGTTGATTATACCTATGTTCTGCGGCGCTCGCCTGACTCGGGTGGGCCATGGCTATGGGCCCATTCCGTTAGTGGGGTCGGATACTGGCAGTTGCAGGTTGGGCTTTAGGGTGGCCTTCGGTCGGACGACGTCAAATGTTTGCTGTTTTTTAAGATATTAGGGGGGGAAATTGTAATCGTAAAAGTTCTGTTAAAGTTCATTAAAAGGGAAAAAAAATATATATACAGTTATGGATCAAATCGGCAACAGATAGGACACAAAAATCAGTGCCCTAAAAATAAGGGACTGGCCGTGTCCTATCGTGCACTTGGAATATAGTTAGGGTACAGGTATTGCATATTCAACACCTAAACCCTTATTTTTGTGTCTTGGAATATGGCTCTTAAAGCTTATTCCCATAAGAAACAACACTGTTACTGCTGTGTTTTGCCTACCAAACTGTCAAAACACCTCTATGTTTCTGTCCCTTGAATTATATTACACCAGTAAATGTCACTGAAAGCAGGGTGATGAGTAGTCTTTTGACGACAGTCGTCGTGCCCTCCTAGATACAGAGGCCGTACCTGTCCGCCGACGTGGGCCTAAGGGAGGTATGTTTCCCCTAGTGCACCGGCTGTGAAGTGCTATGAGCAGGGACGCACCCGCGTGCACCCTGGTACGTCAGCGGACGTCAGGGGTGTTGTGAATAGTTATGTTTTGTAAACACATTTTAAATAACCACGAGCCTCCACAATTATATATAACTCTCACGTCTGGAATAGTGTATGTAAATGTTGTGTAAATACTTCGTTTGTCTTTAATCTGCAACTTATTAAATGATTCATTTGTGTTTGCATTTCATTAACTAATTACTTTTTATATCGTTGTAATAATTCTTTAATTCATTCGAGTGCTATGTTAGTCATGTTATCGCAGTCTGGCGCACCGCGAGGCAGGCCTCTCCCACGCCGGCCGATTTCCCCTCCCCTCCTCCGCGGCCCAAGGGCCATGGCTCGCTAGCGGGCGGAGGAGGGCAGTGGCGAACCAGACGCGGAGACGAGCAGACGTGCGCTCGCTCCGCTCCACTTGGGAGACGGTTTCTTAGCTCTGAGTTAACAGTCAGTGAAAACGTCACGGGACTGCCTCTGCAGCCGAGCTGCTCTATATCAGTATTCGTTGTACAGCTGGACTTTTCTCAGTTTTTACGTATCGTTTCGGGATTTTGATTTCATACCTCATAGGCCGTGTATGTGCCTCTTCGAACCACCGGACTCTCTCGGTCATCACGTGTATTTACTGGACCTTTGCCGCTTACGTGACATGTCGCGCACGTGCTGCGTAGCACTGCTGAACTTTCGTAACCGGTACGATTCGCTATGGAGTTACCTTCTCTGTCATTTCGGGTCGCATCTTGTGGCCAAGACTTATTTCCGGGAGTCCGGGTAGCGGCAGGGAGGACGCTCGTTCCGCGACGTGCTGGCCAGGCTGCAGCAGGATTCTTTACAGAATAAGAGGGGCTCGTGAAAACGTACACCATCGTGTTATCCTTGCTGCCATCTACCGTTCCTCTTACCTACGTAACGTTCCCTCCAGGTCCCGTATTTTCCGGTCCCGGCCACGTAGGCCTGAACTCACTTTCTCACCGACGAGAGCTGCATGGGCAAATCAGGACAGTTCACCTCAGGAAATTAGGGACCATAGGTCGAGGGACGTCATATGGCGCCCAACAAGTGTGGCTGTAAACACACACGAACGCACATAAGCGCACGCGAACGCACGTAAGCGCACGCAGACAGGACAGAGGCAGGTGCGGCCGCACGGCGTGAGAGCGACGTGAACCCGAGATGTCGCGCCAGCGTGCCGGCGAGAGATTACGCGGCGCGGGAAGGCGCGAACCTGAGACGTCGGCGAGAGACAGCACGACATGGGAGCGACGGGAACCCAAGACGTCGGCGAGAGATTACGCGGCGCAGTAACGTCGCGAACTGGAGACATTCGGCGCAAGATAACACGACGTGGGAGCGCCACGAACCTGAGACCGCGACGCAGCAAGGATCATCGAGTGCAAGATAACGCTGCGGGAAGACGCATACTGTATTACCGATCAGCCAGACACTCCTGATAAGCATTGACGATTTCCAGGAAGCGTACGAGACCTGGGCGGAAGCGGACTTTCCAGAGCCCAGCGAGAGCTGGGAGCACTTCGCAAATTATGAGTGTGGATTTTGCTTCGAATACCGGGCTTATGGTATGACAATGTGCGGTGCAGATTCATGACCCGGCGAGACATCTGATGGGCAGATCTGCGAGACGTGCGGGAATCTATGGCAAAAGGAGTGTTCACATCTGGTCGCACGAGAAGAGGAATGGATGTCCGGCTTTACGTGTGACCAGTGCCGAGTGAAGCTGTGTGTGGGTGTTGCCGCAAGTGTCACGACCACGAGGATCGAGTGGTCACACTGGGCGGATGCCGACACGCTGTGTTAGCCGACGATACTCCCGATGTCACTGCAACCGACGCCGCCTCCGACACCACCTCCAACACCGCCCCCGCCATATGGGATGGAAACGCCGAGCGGAAGGACATCGCTGCAGACGGAGGAAGCCGCACCTGTCCAGCCCCTGTGGTACGACTGGTACGTGGCATCTGGGAGGATACGGCAGGCCAACTCAGACATGCCGCTACTGACGACGCCGCCCCCAACTGCCGTAGGGGCTCACGAGGGGCCTACGGGGTGCGAACCGACCGTGCTGCCATAACCGCTCTGCACGCACGTCAATGAGGGAGTGCCACAACCGCTCTGCATGCACATCAATGAAAGCATGCCACAACCGCTCTGCACGCACGTCAACGAGCACGTGCCACAACATCTCTGCACGCACATCAACAAGAACGTGCCACAACCGCTCTGCAAGCACGTCAACGAGGGTGTGCCACAACTGCCCGTCACGCACATCAATGAGGGCGTGCCACAACCGCTCTGCACGCATGTCAACGAGAGCATGCTACAACCGATCTGCACGCACGTCAATGAGGGCGTGCCACAACTGCCCATCACGCACGTCAGCGAGGGCATGCCACAACCGCTCGTCACGCACGTCGACGAGGGCATGATACAACTACCCGTCACGCACATCGACGAGGGTGTGCCACAACCGCCCGTCACGCATTTCGACGAGGACGTGCCACAACCGCTCGTCACGCACGTCGAGGGCGTGCCACAACTGCTCGTCACGTACGTCAACAACGATGTGACAACACCACTCACCACACACGTCAAGGGCGTGCCACAACCGCACGATACCAAGGGCATGCCACCACTGCTGCCCCGCGAGCCACCTTGGAAGCGACGCCGCCTGCTGCCGAGCGCGCCGCTGAAGGTGCCACGACCCTTCCGCCCACCACGCGTGCCACCTTGGAAGCGATGCAGCCTGCTGACGCGCGCGCCGCTGAAGGTGCCATGCCCCTTTCGCTCGTCACGTGGGCCACCTTGGAAGTGACGCCGCCTGCTGCCGAGCGCGCCGCTGAAGGTGCCACGCCCCTTCCGCTCGTCACGCGGGCCACCTTGGAAGTGACACCGCCTGCTGACGTGTGCGCTGCTGAAGGTGCTACGCCCCTTCTGCCCGTCACGTGGGCCACCTTGGAAGCGATGCCGCCGCCTGCCATGAGAGCCACTGAAGGTGCCACGCCCCTTCCGCTCATCACGCGGGCCACCTTGGATGCCGCGATGCTGCCGCCGACGCCCATCTCGGCCGGCCCCATGGTGACAGGTACGGTCTGCACTGACACCACGAGGACGCCGGACTCACCAGGTTAGTGCTCCAGTGCAACGGCCCAGTGTATCACGTCCATGCGAGTAAATGAGAGGCATTGACGGACATAACGGCCTCGTCAGAGGGGGGACATTTGACGTCGACCCAAGTGTCTCCTCGGCTCCTTCAGGCCGTTATGCCTCGTTAACGTCTTCTCTTGCATTACTAGTGCAACTTAAGTGCAATGCTACGAGCAGGGACGCACCAGTGTGCGCCCTGGTACGTCAGGGGACGTCAGGATGTTGAATATAGTTATGTTTTGTATGCACATTTTTACTTTTTAGTTAATTCATTTGTGTTTGCATTTCATTAATTAATTACTTTTCATGTCGTTGTACTAATGCTTTAACTCATTCAAGTGCTGTGTCATTATCATGTAGATTGGCAAGCCTGGCCCGCTGCGCAAGTCACGTCTTCCCCACCGGCCCGTTTCCCCTTCCTCCCCTCCGCAGCCCGCGCGGGCGAGCGGCGGAGCGCGGAGTATCAGTCAGTTGCCTACTGAGAGTCGCATGGGGCGGACCTGCTTCGCTCCGCTCCGTGAGAAGTAGCACGGTGTCCGGGTCGCAGCATGGATGAAACGTTCGTCTACCGACGTGGTCGTCCAGGCTGTGACAGGATTCCTCGCGATAAGCCTCGTTAACAAGATCGCGTCTTCGTAACTTCGAAACTCACTCCGCTCGAGATGCACGCCTTGCATGTCTGGACCTTCCTACTCTCTTAATCTGTATATATCGTTATAGAGTCGTCTATGCATACGTCACGAGCCGCGTACGTGCTACGAAGCACTGCTGAACTTTTCGTAACAGGTACGATTCGCTACGCGACCGCATTCGCTTTTACGCCGGTTCTCATCTTGTCTCCAAGTGTTTGTTTCCGGGAGTCCGGGTCGCGGCAGAGGAGGATACTCGTTTCGCGACGTGCCGGCCAGGCTGCGACAGGAGTCTTCACGGAATAAAGGAGATCGTGAAAACGGACAGCATTGTATTATCCTTGTTACCATCTACCATTCCTTCCACATACGCAAAGTTCCCTCCTGGTCTCTTACTTTCCGGTCCTGCCACGTTGGCCTGAACTCACTCCCTCACCGACAAGAGCTACACGGGCAAATCAGGACAGTTCACCACAGGGAATTAGGAACCATAGGCGGAGGGACGTACCTATATAGCTCTTGGTCGTTGCCTAGGTTAAATTTATTATAATTCTCACAACTCTAGTAAAAGTCCCGTATATTGTATCCAAGTTAATCCCTTCATCCTAATGGCATGATAGATTGATTCTGTGATAAATTAAAATTGTTGTTTTAATTAATTACATCGGAAGATCATGGACATAAGAACTTGTGATGTAAAATTCTTTTATGGTCTTAAAATTATAAAATGTTACAAATGAAAGAATTTCCATGAGACCTGTCATAATTATTTTTTCTTGTGATACTCGAGTTAAGATATTTTCATGATCTATCAACATACTAAATTAAACAAAAATAAATCAAGTATCGAGTACAACAGGATCATTGAAATGGATCATGTCATAAGGAACACGGGATAAACTACTGAATTAGGTATTGTCGTATAAACTTGGTTACGTGCTATGATGTAATTAAAGCTGGGTTTACGATTGATTTCCTTAAGAATTATAACTTAACATCGAGCACACGATTAAGTCAAAACTACATTTTCCATTTTATGATTGACATAGAAGTCATTAATTCTACCCAATCACAGCACAAAACACATGGTCGGCCATTGTTCGAAACGGAGAAGCAGATTTGAAATAAGTTATTGACAAATGGAATATCTATTTTTCGAAATGGATGATGATTACAAATGACAAATATACGAATTCTAACCCAAAATACTGCCTCGCTCGGTCCAATAATAAGACATAAACTTCCGGTTGAAAGGTTCCAGTTTGTTATGATTATTCGCTTTCCTTAAGTCTTAACGAAAAATATAAAATATAACCATTTCTGTTAAGTCTTAAGTCATCATATGGTTCGAACACGACCCGTCAAAATACACACACGACAATCATAAACCATTCTACTAGTTTAAATAGAGTCATATGGTAAGTACACGACTATGTCTTAAGTCTTAATTCTTTATTTTCAATCGTAAACCCACCTTATCACATATCCTAGGGAGAAGTGACTGCGAGTAAAACAAAATTTACTCTACGGAAGCAAGCAACAAAAAAATCATTTGTTTAGGTGTTTTTATTCTTTGGTTTATGGTTTGAATGTTTTCATTTGGTTAAACTTTTGGTCATTGTTTAGTGTAGATTGTCAATACAAACGTCATAATGTCTCTTGTAGAATTTATCTCAGCTGCATGTGAAAACCTTCGTGAAGCTATAAGTGGTGTGCAAGATGAAAATAAATCTAACGAAGCGATTGAAAATCACATTAAATTGTGCCTCTCAAGGAAGTTCGTAGTTGACGATTTTCCTACTGGTAAATGGCTCTTAATTTTCTCTTCGGGCGGGTTATAATGGAGATAAAATAATTCCGAAAATGCAACTGGAGTGAGAAAATTGCTAGTGGGCAGGGCATTTAAATCGAGCGATATTATAGTCTAAAAGCCATTAAAAGCGAGAAAAATATGTATTGGAAAATGTTATAAATCACTATAGCGAAAACATTACAGCAAATAAAATAACATGGCATTAATATTTATACATTTTCAAACTGGATATCACACTTTTTAATACCAATAAGTATTTTCCACTATCAACTTTCCTGCAATATCATGCCACCAGTGTCAAGTGCACAGGATTTTCAATGTTCTAAATTAAAACAGTAAGCCTCATGTACCACATAATCAATGTGTACACAGTCATTCCATTAAGATTAAATGCACGCAATGTGGGTATCCCATTTAATGAATAACATCAAAACTTCAATAAATGGCGAACACTCACCTGTGTTGAAAGCATGTACATCTTCTTTGATATGAGAAGAAAATTATGTTCATCATGTCGTAGTCGCGGATATCACCCCCCATGCAATGCTGGTCTGCGCTCAGTACTAAGGTCAGGGTTCAGGCCTTGTGGTGGGGGGAAAACACTCCTATCCACACTACAAATAAAAGTTTGCCAGTTCGGGTACAGCTTGTTTAATTAATCCCTCACACAGTCTCTTTACATGGGGCTACCTGAGGCACAACACCCGTCCCTCCGCGGAGTGAGGCTCGGCTGCACGTGTTTCGGTGGGCAGGCGCCTAGTGCAGGCTGCCCCCCTTGGTCTCGTGATACGTTCGTACGATAGACTAGCTATTGCCCTCTCTCGTTGATAGCCGTGATGAAGTTACGTTAAGAAGTGTTTCCGCCCTGTTGCTTTACTCCAGCAACACCGCGGTCAACAATCTGTCCTCACACACTTGCCCCAAGGAGGGTCAAACTTCGCGCGGGTGGCACGATCCCACCGCACGTGAGTGTACAAAATATAGTTCCCCTTTTCATTCCGCAAGTGTGAGATGCTTTAAAAACAAACAATGTTAGAGCAGGATTCAAGTTCTTTAATTTTCTCATGGCTGTTACTGAGTAGCGTGATTCAAACTAACTCCTAAGAACATTAAACTATAAGTCAATAATTACATTTACATTTAATTCACTTGATTGGCAAAACAAAATATTACATGAAAGGTCCTTGAGTGTCTATAGTTCCTGTGCGTGCACTTTTACGGTATTATGCATGAACTCGTTTGCCTGCTGTCTGTCTGGAGCAATCACGGCCTAAGTGGGTAATGTTGCACCTCTCGTAAAAAGCATCCAAAAGAAAGTAGGTCCAGTTCAAAAACTAGTAAGACACGGGCCCGCATTTCGCCTATTCTGGCAACAAGGTGTTTGTGCGTCGACTCCTTACTTTATATGCGTTGACTGGGCCCCAGCTGGTCGTCCACACGGGTCGCGGTCGCCGCCACACCTGCGGCCGCCGGCCCATGTCACTGTCATCGTTGCTGGCTCACAAGTCTCGTCTCACAGGCTCGTGCGCCACAGCTCTGCGCGTCACTCCGCCACGTCATCGTCGTGCATCTTCGACCGTCCTCGGGATTGCTGCTCGGAGCACCCAATACCCACTCAACACTTGGCGTCCATTTAGCAAACGATTTCAGTTTCATTTTAGCATCCTAACGAAATTACTTCAACAAAAATGGCCAAAACCAATAAAAATGAATATTTTCTAATTAAACAGATTAATTAAAAAGAAGCTAACTAAACAATGAAGAAAGTTACCGGCACCGGTAACAGAAGTTGGTGACTGAGGCGCTAAGTCTGTCTCGCTGCTGTGGTGACGCGCCCAATGGTATTTACAAATGTGAATAATTACAATTATGTTTTCGCGATGTGTCACACGTAGTCCTGAACTCCCCACTTCTCACGCTTGATCTCACCAGTCGCTGCTCTCCGACCCGGGCCTCCGCGCACGTCCACCTCGTCCCGTCGCCAGATGCCCACTGCCCCTCTCCGCGCGCGTCGCCCTTCTCTCGCCCATCCTTCCCCCACTCCGCGACACGCGCAGCGCTCGGAGTGATTCCGGGTGTTGGCCTCGGATTTGTCGCCCGGTGGACAATGTTATGTAAATATTTGACATATTTATGAAAAACATATAATTATTACCACAAACAAAATATTACATAAGTAACACTTAAGTTTATTACATATAGGTATGTTCTTGTTGTTCTGTCGTAATGTTTTTATTATACACATAAACACAATAGCACTTAACACACTGCATGGGCAGGGGTTGGCGCAGCATAGCGGTCTTTATGAGCAGGGGAGACACTTGGGTCGACGTCAATCATAGTTATTATTTGATGAAATCTAACATCAGAATGAGATCTGATGATATTTTTTCCTAACCTAATTTAAAACCAAGAGTGTTTGGAAGGGGTCTAGGTAGGAAAGACTCTAAGTGCGTCTCAGGCCGAAGCCTATAGGCTCTAATCATGCATGATTTCAGCCATGCAAGAATGGGAACATGCATCATGTGCTAGGAGGGGTTTGGCCAGCCATGGCTTAACTCTGCAAGATACCCAACATAATGAGGAATTCACAGACCACCTGAGGTACATTCTGTCCCATATTATGCCACTCACAGAAACACCATTCATGCTTTCATCAGAAAAAACAACAGTAAAAACCAACAAATCCTCTACAAACTACATACCATATATGTCTGCTCCCTTCTAATTAATGTTTTTGCATAGTAATCAACATACAAAATTATATGTAATCAGCAAATTAAATTTCTCGATTCTTGTCTTCATTCCACTACATGGGTCAAAATACTTAGAATAAAAACAATACAAGTTTGCATTCATACATATATATCATTTACAATTTTTAATTAGTGCAATACAATCACCACAGTGGTTAGTAGATCTGAAATATGTAACACATTTGAAATTTCTTTTTTTTTTTTATGTAGAAGATACCTAGTAATCTAGACAATTATTCAAATGCCTGTGCTATTTTACAGTATTTTAATACCTATACCTTTTGTCCATTTTTTAAATTTTCTATAGTTTTTATATATTAAAGGGTTTATGTAGAAAGATGAGAGCCATAATTTTCCTCCATCCATTAAACAAATAGTACTTGAAAGATGTCAATTAAAGTAATAGAAAATATGTAGTTAACATAATACAGCAAAATAAAAATTAATAATAATAAAAATAATAAACTTGATTTCACAAGTTTCTTTGCAATTATAGAATTACTAAATGAGATTAAACCAACAGCATAAAGTGAAAACATTGTTTGAATACGTATCTTTGTAATATTTAGGGTAATTTCCTTAATTAGGTGCTATTCTTTAAAAATAAGAATTTTGAAAATGTTTATTTTGAATACTGCTTGTTCCAAAGTCATTCCATGTCGAATCACTTGCAATAAAAAATAATTTAATACTAACATCAGATTTTGCTTAAAATTGGCACAATTTATTCTATTACTATTCTTATAACATCTGTAATTCAGTTCTCATTACAGCTACTTTTTAAACATTATTGAAAAGTATCAAACAAAATATGTAGACCTGTTAGAAAAACACTAAAAGCCTATTAAATTGTTGAGAAGTGTAATTGTAAGCTTTTCAAAACAATTGATAACAAAATATGTTGTAACTTGTATAAAGATAAAATAAAAGTTAAAATCTTTGAGAATGAAGTAATAATAAACTGATGAAAATTATATTTATTAGAATCAAGAAATATACATATCCCTTTCATAAACAAACACTGCTTTAGAAGGTTTAGGGTTTAACTCCAATAAAGCTTCACTTGTCACCACATAGTAAAGACTTATTATAAAAGAAAAGTTGATAATATAACTAAGGCTGTGAAAAGAAAAACTTTCAAAGAACTAGATTATGATGCATCAAGTTCTGATGAGGAGGAAGAAGATACAAGTATGGTTAAAAGGAACAGGATTTTGATGTGATGATTTCTCTTTTGAAAGAAAAGATATTATCTGTTGGTAGGTCTCAAAAAATCCAGATTTTGACAGCTCCAGAATATTTGAGCAAAGAAAAAGTGATGAAGGAATTCAATGCGAGTGAATTCATGGTGCGACAATCTAGAAAGCTGAAATGTGAAAATAGTATTTCAGCAATTTCTGATCAAAATAAGATAAAACACTTTCTGAAAATAAAATTAAAATAGTAGCAGACTTTTATCAAAACGATGAAAGTTCAAGAGTGTTACCTGGGGTGAAACATTAAGTGTTAAAAAAAATGTTTACATGCAAAAAAGATTTAACTTTTGTAACTTGAGAGAAATCTATTGTTATTTTTGATTGGAATATCCAGATGTAAAATTAGGGTTTTCAAAATTTGGTAGTTTGAAATCTAAATGGTGTATCCTTGTTGGTTCTGCAGGCGCACATACTGGACCAAGCAGTAATGATTTTACAGTTAATGAATAGTCGGTATGCATATTACCGATAAATAAATAAATAAATAAATAAATAAATGGAAATAACATAACCCTAACAAACTGTTCAAAACTGTCAACTATTTGTAAAATACTTGAAATATTATTGCAATGCCATTAAACAGAATCATCAAGTAGAATGAGAGGAACTTAAAACTACCATTTTTAGAATTTTATATTTATTTATTTATTTAGAAGAGCAATTACTCTAGCAATATACCCTCTTTACAACTACTGTGGTTTTCAGAATCCAGTAGAAATTAAAAAAAAAAAAAAACATTTTAACAGAAATGAGTAATTCGTAAGTTTTTACACAATTTTAACTGTAGTAGCTCACCTAACCTAGTTAATCTTTCACTGTAGCTGTAACACTCAGACCTACAAGCACCTAGGCTATCTGAAAAACTAAGCTTTCATGGAAAAATGACCATTCCAGGAAAAACTACACAGTTAATAGCAATTTAAAACACATAATTTACATAAAAAACTCAACTTTTTTCAGAGTTACTACACAGCAAAACAAAAAATATTCCAAGAATACAATCCACCTAAAAACACTTTATTTTATGAATTTTTAATGTTAATTTCTTTATTACTTACCATTAGGTACCAATTGTAACTCACTTTAATTCCAATGAGACAAATGATGCGTTTAAATCATTTATGGACATCAATATAGTGAAAATGTTTGAATAACATAAATAATCCAATAAAAATTTAAATCATATACAGGTAAAACACTTCCTGTAATATCACAAACTAGGCCTACTTCAGGAAAATAGCACAGAATTGTAAATTCTGAATGTTTTATTTGTTGGTTAATTCACCTTTTGAATTAATTACTACTTTATTGTATTTTTCTAATGAAACAACTTTTTTTAAATGCTATCCAACCAAAACCTCTTATTTTACCACTGGTGACTTGTAGAAATACCTTACATCCTAAGCATGTCCGCTCGCGGACATGCTTCAAACACAGGGCCATGCGAACACGTGCTCACGACGGGCGAAATCACGCTCATTGTAAACATGTAACTTTCTATCTCCTATTCTCTGCTGTTACCTAGTCGTTGGAAATTAGAATGGCAACAAGAGCTTAAGGAAACACAGAGCAATGTATAACACATATTTAGTACGGCATGTACAGAGATTTATTCACACTTTATACAAACACATATAATCCTCATACATTAATATAAATTTTCTTATTATGTTGGCTGTTACACATTACTGCTACAATTCATGTTCCAGCGATTACCAACAAAACACCTGAAATAAATTTATACAAAATTACGTACCATTCACTACTTTTTAAACATTTTCTCATAACCACACGAATTATTCCTCAATAAATAATTCTAACTGGACCCTTTTCTTTTAGTTATAATTACAAATTCCTTTTAATACAAAATACTTAAACCTTCACTTACAGATCAAAATTAGACATTGTTTTAACAGTACCAGAGACTTAGGAACGAGATATTTCTAACACAATTTAAATTTCAACACTTCTCCCCAAATAAAATTGGCTAAAATCTTCAGTGTCGTTTAAGTGATAGCGGCGAGTGTTTTTTTATTTCCGTTGATCCTTGACCTGATCACCCCAGTCGGACCGGAAACCATCGACGGAGCGAATTTCTTTATTCTACCTCTGCCGCCGTGCTGATTCCCTGATACTTGCACATTTTCGCCGGCTCTTAATTCACACTATTTGGTAATAAAACGAACACTATACTAGTGCAGAGAATTAGAGACAAATCACCTAACATGCTGTTGCTTGAAATTATTTTAAAACAGTTTTTCATTAAAAATTTACCTCCTTGTTTATGTTCATACGCCACGACTGATAGTCCCGCTAATGCCACTGCACTACGCCCTTAACGTTTTAATCAAGTAGTAGCACCTTTTATTTTCACCGTATTAATAGAACGAGAATATATATTTTTTTTAAAAGTATTGCTGAGCAGAACTCTGTTATGCTCCTAGTCGCAAACCACTTCATGACCCTCGGCGGAATTTTCTATGTTCCCCTTGGTCATTTTACTGCAAAGTCCGACACATACTTTTTACTTCCGAAGTCCCGTGCCAACTTGCAAATTGTTACTGGGCTACCACTGAATTATTACCAAGTCCGTAACTGACTTGTATAATTTGCGGCCTCTCTTACCGCCTTTTTCGGCATCCATGCGCAGCTTGAAGACCTCAGCGGGCAGCCTTTCGGCGTCGATGATCGCAGGTGCGGGTCGTGGTCACCGCATTATTCACGCAGCCGGTTGAGAGAAGACTCTGTGGAACTCGTGCTAGCAGCCTGCTTATATACTCGCTGCGCTCCATACTAAAACAGCGAGGAATATTCTGGACATCCTGAATCGGAAACGCGGCTCGGAAACTTCCGACCACGTCCACGTGCTCCGATCAAAGGCGATTCGGCACGGGTGGACCCGAGGATCTGCTATCCAACGCGCATCAATTGAAATTCGCGCGCCGAGTCCGTGCAGTGTATGGCGGGTGGTATCCCACTAGCCCGCAGGGGCGAGTTTCCTCGTTACGCAGTACCAACCTGCGTAACACTGCAAGAACATACTGTATGTAGTAATCATAACATGATTGCTACTGGATAACATTATGAATCCATATCATAAGCATAATGGTATAGTTAAAATATTTATGGGTAGCCAAATAAGCATACCATAGCAATACAGTTCCATAAATGTAAATATTGTAGGATCATTAGATAAGCTACGTAAAGAACTTCATGTGTTTGGTTTGTTTTTAGGGGTGGAGTGGTTCAATGTGGACAAGCCCTTGTCTCTGGAGGACTTGCAAGGAAAACTTGTGGTTCTCGACTTCTTCACGTATTGCTGCATCAACTGCGTGCACATCTTGCCTCACCTGAAACGCTTGGAGGACAAGTTCTTCCACTGCGGTCTGGTTGTGGTGAGCAGTGTGTTCATTCTCATCCAGGGTTGTGTTTCTTTCCATTGTGCAGCACAGTGTTTAACATGCTTCAAATGTTTAAAATACTTCAAAAATATGTGTTCACTTAGCACTTATACATAAACATAAATATTTGCTTGAATACTGTGTCACTTTATGCAATACACTAATTAGTTTTTTTTAGTTAATATCATCCCTTTGGTCTTTTCTGTTTGTTCAAGTTTGCGCAAAGATATTAGATAAGTCATGTAAGAATAAATGAGAAAATTGATGCACATCCCACTAAACTTATAAATACATATTAAATTAACAATAAATAAATATTTGACAGAAGTGACATCCAGGGGCTACGCCCCATAGAACCCGATGCAACTATTCATTCCTCCTTCCCCTACACTTCTAGCTTCATTTTTTGGTCACAGTAAATAAATATTTTACAGCTACTAGATAGAATAGAGAATGCGGAATACAGAAAATGCTGGGAGCATGTGTACATGTTATGTGATACTTGATTAATGTGTTTAGTGTCTAGTATATGTTGCAAAGTACGGACTGGTTCTGATTCTAATTGCCAAACAATTGTGTTTTATCAAATTATTTAGACATAACATACAGTCTCTACAGAAAAATAACTAACCACACTGAAATCATACAACTAATATATTATATCCTTCTCGAACTTCTTTGATTATCAAATGCAGAGTAATAGTGTGCAGTTCAATGTTGAATGTATCCAGGAAAGTGAAAGTAAATTTTTTATCAATAATGGAGTTCAGTGAAACTTCACCCACTAGACTTGTAGCTTCACACAAGTCTCGGTAAATAGGATTTCTGAGTTTATAATGCGAAGAACAACTAATTGTCATTCATGTCCTGTTTACATCTACCTGGAATTCATTTTAATTGCAAAGCAAAATATTTTTGCCTATCATACAAGAATGAAAAAGTAAAAATGGTTGCTTGTACTTATTTACGCACATTAGAAGTTATACTTACTTGACGTAGTAAAAAACTAACTTTAATTTTGCATGAAAATAATTGATAGAAGTAAAATATGAAAAGGACTGGAGTGATATTACAAGTACGGTTGGTAAATTATAATTTCAGTGAAATAAATAAATACCTGTGTATAAAATTAATTAGGTATTTAATTTAGTAAAATAATTGAAATAAATTTTAATTAGTAATGAAAATCAATAAATATACTGAATGTTTAATTATGTATTAATTTTAATTATTTATTAAATAATAATGTAATTTATATTGCTGTTACTGTCCTTGTGTAGTTAGAGGGAGCTTTATTTTAATTTTTTTTATAAAAGCCCTGGAAGCTGCTTTGAGTGGGCGAATGACACTACAGTATACTCAGAGGTATACAAGCGAATGAACATTTAAATAAAGAAAACTTATTTCTCTCAAGAGGAAGTAGAAAATGGATCCTATATGAAGAAATTAAAAACAAAGACGTTTACTTGAATCCTACAATTTATTTGTTGATTATAGTTTTCATAATTTTCTTTTGATAGTTTCAAGAGTTACTAAATTATAGAGAGCAAAGTTACTGGGGCCTCGGCCATCAAAACTTAACGATTACAAGTAGATAATTAATTTTACCTGAAATACAAATTTAATATTTTCCTTTGACCAACCAAGACATGTCGTAATCAAGCTTTCACAAAAAATTAACAAAAATAATTTAATAATATAAACAATTTAGGTAACTATTTCTGATTTAACAATAACTGATATCGTTGACTGTTCACTGGCGGTGACTAGAGGCAAGGAGAAGAGGTGATGGCTCAAAGGTGGGCCGGCTGGAGATATGCATTGAATTCATGTTCATTTAAGAAGGAAGAGGATGTAAATTTAGCTGAACTTAGCAATGGACCGGAGAAAAAAAACGAACTCAGGGACGATCTCTTGGACCCCACTGGAAACAAACGAAAAAGGAGGTCCAGTGGTTAAGAATAAAAATAAAGGTGACAAGAAACAGGGATTGTTAAATCAGGGCAAAAGTTAAGTAGAAAGTGAACTATAGGTGAATAGGAGTAGAATTTCCCACTTACCATTCTGGGGGTAGAATGATGAAGATGCACTAGCGCTCGTGGGAGCCACGCGTGAGTCCTACTACAAGATTACCTAGTAATCATAACTAAATCAAATATTAATCTAGAAAATAAATAAAATAGGGATCACTCCCGGACTCCCTGGGATCACATCCCTTAAGCTAGTCGCTGAGAGACTGTTGCGCGAAAGGGATCGCAGGTGAGAAGCACCGGAAAGAAACAACCATGGAGATGACTAAAGGAAAAATCAATTGTCTCTTTGGGCTGCATGTAGTTAAAACTTGCGCTTGGGGCCCGAGGCTTAGGAAGTGAGGGAACTTGCCTCTGATTGGCTGGAGGTTGCAGTTGAGAGATCGCTTCACCAACCAAAAGAAAAAAATAACAATGGTGGCTGGTAGCCTAATTTAAGGGGCATCAGAGGTAACTTGTTGCGCTCTGAAAGCAGCGTTCTGTTGGGGCACCGGTGAAACAGACTCGGGGTTAGCTCACAAAAGTCCCGCAAGAGGGACTAGCGTAAGCCTGGCCTTTATGGGATCAACTGGTTTGCGCTCTGTCGGGCTAAAAGGAAAATAGAGAGAGGTGTGGTGGCAGCCTCTAGAGGCCTCGCTACTCGCTGAACTAAAGTAAAGTAGTTGGCATCTTCGCCGCAAGATGGCAAAGGCAGACCTTTCGCTGGCCAGCGAGATGTCTTTGATTACATCTTGCTGAGAGCTGAGGTTAAGGCCCGGACAGTGCTCTTGGTGAAGTTCCTGGAAAAGATTAAGGAGGGGGGGGGGGATCTGCTAGCTCTTGAGAAATGTGTTTGGGCTGACAGCCCTGGACAATTAGAATAGGGCATGTCTGGACCTAACCTAAGCTGAGCTCTGAGAACTGGGCTGCCCTGGAAGGAGGCTAAGGAAAGCACTCTCTGTCACAAAGCCGGACACTGTTACTTGTCGCGTTCGTGGCCTGAGGTGGGAATAAAAATGATGTTTTATACTTGGCTGGCAAAATCACACCATGCTCTCGGTTGGGGATCTGGGATAACGTAGCGGGACTCTTAATTGGAAAGATTTGATCAGGATGAACAATGGGCTAACAAAGTTTATATTAGAGGTTTTTGGTCAAAAATAAATATGTACCAAATATTTCAAATTCGCGGCACATTGAAAATAAATCATACACATGGGATACATAACCTCAAAAACACTCCTATAAAAATGGCCAGGAGACTACTAAATCTTCCACAGACACTCCCTGCCAGTACAATGGAAGCTTACAAGCAACCTGGCATCGTTATATATACCGGAACATAACTTCACTTATATAAATACACTTAAAAAAGTTTATAAACACAATTTTTATCACTAATGTTCACAATAAATAAAGGGTTTTAATTGTATAGACCAGTACCTATTCAATATCAATCACTATAATATAAGATTTAAAGGCACATTTATAATTTTTATTTCTATGTAGCCCTTTTTCAATTTGTTAATTTTTGTTACATGCTGCGTGCACATCGTAAAAGTTCATCCTCATAATTTTTTCGTAATGCACCTAAAAAATTATAAACAAAAATTATTGGTGATACATATTAATCTTCTAACGATGAAAGTTTAGGCTACCTACTTTTTCAGTGATAACAAATGTAGAATGAAATCACCACATATTATTAAAGATCTTCCAGTAATACATTTGATTTCTGCTTAGAAGCCTATTTTGCTCTACCAAGTATATTGTAGCCTTAGAATTGTCTAATTTATGACCACAAAATTTGTCTTCAGAAACATACGTAATGGCTTCTTTAGAACACTTCCTTAAAACTTCATAACATTTTATCACTGTCAGTTTTTATAAACACACCAGTTTTTACTTTCAGGCCATTCATATCATATAGACAAACAGTTTGTACAAGTTAAATTTTCACTATGATTCCAAAACAGTAGGTATTTACAAATATTTAGTATTTCATACCGAAACAAACACTATAAAATCATTTGTGCATCTACAATTTGAAGTTATGTTATGTTTGAGTTTGTGCTTCATTTAATGATTTTATATCTTGAGGCATCTTATATTCAAGGTTATCTTGTATGAACCAGTTGAATCTCAAAGTCAAAATTTTAACAGGAGTTATGTACCATGGAGTACTTATTTGTGTGCAAATTTCAGATTTTTAGATAACTGCCCACCAGAGATATTAAGCCGTAAAGTAAGCAAAAATATGAAAAAAAACTCATTTTTAGAAGCTTGTAAAAAAAGTAGCAGTGTCTCACACTCAAAATAATTTGTGTTTACACTACTATTACATAAGTACTACTAAAAATATTTTGAAGCACAACACATAGTACCTTCATTCTGAAAAAAAAATTCTGAAAATGTAAATTTTTGCAATTGTGTGGCAGAAGTTCAACCTTCAAAGTTGGTAAGATTGAGTGATTTTAGAAATATGGTTTATGATCAGAATTGTAGTATATAATGTGCTTAACACCTCAAATTTTATTTCATCATGCTATGACCTATCAAAGCTAAGATATGGCAATGTAGGTAAACCCTTGTAAATGTAAAAAATTGTTGCGCGCCATGGCAACGAAATGGCTGCCATAATCAAACCAGTGAGAATAAAAATTTAATTGTGCCAGTTTTAAACTGTCAATATGTAATGTTAACAAGGCAAAAATTATCAAATTTTTTTAAAATGGTCAAGCAACCAATGCTGAACCACTTAGTATGGATTGACCCGTTGGTCAGTTTCAATACACAGATATTCAGACAAATGCAACTCAACTCAGTCTATTCTCACACTGTTTCAGCATAATTCAGACAAAATAATAACACAAAACACATGCTGCCTTTCAACCACACATTCCACATACATTATCAGGTAACCATGTCTTCACAATTTTACTTTTTGTGTTTTTCCTTATTGTGCATGTTTGCACGTCATAAAATACCAAAACAAAACATGAAAATAGTGCCAACCCACACATATTTTCCAACTCGCTTTGGCTCGTTGGGTGCTTTGCTGCCACCCCCTGAATGTGGTTTTATAAATAGACTAGCGGATACCTGCCTGATTGGCAGATAATTATGTAATGTCAGTTATAAATTGAATTTGTTGGTTATGAATTTCATCATAAAATTACAATCTTCATCATAAAATTGCAATTGTATAAAACAAAAACCAAACACAATTGCAAAACAAAACTATGTTGAAAAAACAAAAATGGCAATATCTGTTACAAAGTTAATAATGTCTGTCATATAGCTATGAGAAACTGGAATATTTATATCTTTGATTGTACCACAATTACCATGAGAGTTATTAAAAAAAAAATACCAGTAATGACGAATAATAGCAGTAGTGGTGGATTTTTATGAGTGTGAGGAACATTGATTCCAAAGTTAAAGTCTATAGTTCTTTTGTTTGTAAACAGTTGACAAATGTATGTTAAGAAACAAATAAAACATTTAAAACTATTTAAATTATTTTTTTGTATGTTCCCAAGTTCCCATACAATTTATCGACATGATATATAGCCTGTCATTCGGGCAACCGCATGATCTTACTGTAGTCCAAATTTCAGGACAATCGGTCAAGCCATTTTTGAGTTATAAGCACACATACAGACAGACAAAAACTTTTAAAAATTTCAGAATTGGTATCAGTGAGTCATAAAATTACTATTTCACGCAAAATTGGTAAAATTACTCAAATGTATAGACAGGCACTACAAAATTTGGCAGGCACATTGGCACATCCAACTACCACAAGCATGCTAAATTTGATCGATTCTAGCTGCCCTGTAATTATAGAAAATCTAAAATAATGTTTGAATAATGGAAACAAATTCTGAGTTTTAAACTCAATATGAGATATAACCAAAGAATGACCAAATTTCACAGGCAGGTGCACCGGTGTGGAGAAAGCTCAACATAGAAAATTGAAATTTTTATTTATTTTTTAACTTCAGCAAAATAATGCCAATATTTTACTTTTAAGACATTAGGTCCTAGTAAAATATTTTTTTTTTGGTAAAGTTTCACATGATGTTATGTTTAGATTAATTTCACATTTTAATAAATTACAAAACCATGGAAATCAAAAAGTAAATTATGTATCTGAATAAGTTTTATCTTCATAATTTCTGTTGATATTTTTACTAATTCATTTAACCTTATAGTACTTTAGATTTATAGCATCTTATAATTTTGTATTTATCTTGCTTTATTAATAATCTTGATTGGCAATAATGGTATAGTTATAACTTTTTTATTTATAATTTTAATTTTAATTTTATCATTGGAGTATTGGTCTCTGGTTGTGCTGCCCTTGTTTATCCTTTGTCTTGTGTTATTGTTGTTCATATTTGGTGTTTATGTACGTTTTGCCTATCAAATGATGTTTTTTTCAACTGTAGATATGCATGTTACAATTTAATTAATAAATAAATAATCACTTAGCTGAATATCAAAGAAAATATTATTCTCATTTATTATTACATATATTTCTAAAATATTTATTACTATAACAGTAAAACAATGTTTAAATATGCTAACATATACACAGATATATGATTATTTCTTATAATATGTGCGCATCTCATAATAAAATGGCTTTTTGTGGGAAAAAAAACACAAACAAAATATGCATTTATATAGTCATTTCTCCCATAGCTCTCGAGCTTGCCTGAAGGTAAGGGACGCTCAGCTAAACCCCTTTTAGCCGCTAGTAGGCTCAGATAACGGACATAAGTGTGTTAAATGTGATGATTAGAGCTGCCATATTATTATGGAAACCCATAAAACAGTGTGTGAAAATTAACACTAAAACTAAGTTTATAACTCAATTGTATAATAAAAGCAATGAAGATATTACAAAACTCTATGGAACTAAAATTTTATGTCTCTTAATGTGAATAGGCTTGGTGAGTTTTAAGTTTGCAACTGTATTTTAAGTGTTCAAAATAGAAAAATTACGTGAAACAACCACAACATTTTCCCTTGATCTAATAATGTGGCTCTATCTGAGATATGACAAAAAGTCAGGTATCACATTCTAGATCTTGCCTCATCCTATACCATTGTGTAATCAGTATGTTAATATGTCATACAGTTTTACCACATTGGATTGCCAAAGAAAAGTCTGCACTGACTTTGAAAGGTGCATTGAAATTTTTAATATTTTTGGGTGGTTTATAATTTAAAACATTAGTTATGACAGCGATCTACAAAGTAAATAAATTTCAAGTTTAGAGCTCATCTGGAATTAGGTTAGAATTGGTACGAATCGGAGAGTGAGTGAGTGATTGAATCGCACTTGGGGCTGTATATATCATTTAGATACATGTATTTGATTAGTAAAACAAATTTTTTTAATGCTAACTCACTGTTAAGTTAAAATTGTTCACATAATTTTTTTTTTGATATGTTATCACTCAATTGTTTACTGTACTGGGAAAGCTGCCTGTTACTACACTTTGGTTTTCTCAATATTAGTCATCAATCCAAACTCAATAATTCATTATTTGTTTTTGGTTTGATTACCTACCATACTTTGATGATAACCTTTTTCAGTGCTTCTTTTGTTATTCTTTCAATTCTGTGATTTTGCCCCACGTTCTCATTGGCCAACCGTATAAGTGTTGAGATATTATTTCAAAATTGTTTTTAGTTAAGTAACTTACAACTAATAATATCTCTATGGAAGTTGGATTTTGTGTGTTCAGTAATAGTTTATTTTTGAAATGTGATGTGGAATGTTTCATGCAACAAAGTGAGAGTATAAAACTGTTCCCTAACTTATCGGTTTTTGTTATAATAATTTCAGCAATAAGGCAGTTCAGTAACTCACAAAGCATGCTTCTGGGCCTTGTATGGGTTATTGTGTTATGTATGATAGAGCAGACAATTGGCTTGTTGATGAGTGTGCACGTGTGTGATAGGTAGGTGTCCACAGTGCCAAGTTCGACAATGAGAAGGACTCGAGCAACATCCGGGCTGCAGTCCAGCGATACAGCATCACACACCCTGTGGTGAACGACAGTGCTGCAGTCATGTGGAACAGCTTGGGGATACCGTGCTGGCCAACACTGCTTGTTCTTGGTGCGTACTGGTACTGGCGTGCAGTTATTTTAAGTGAAAAGTAAGCTTTTATATATTAGAGTGCAAAGTTTAAATTAAAGACATGAGTGGATGAATGGGTTACATAACATTTTTATAATTTTTTATTTTTTACATTGACTGAAGGTGTTACATTTACTTTCTCCATAAAAGTTTGTATGTAATGTTACTGTTACGATCGCGCTTGGCTGCAGTGCTGGCGTCGCCGCGCTCGTTCGGCCTGTCTGCGCCCCCTTCCACCTGCATCCTCTCCCTGGTATCTCGTGTCATACTATCTCGCTACATCCTGACCGTCGCAGCGCGCACCTGCCTCAGATCGGGTTACTTAAAAGAGGCTGCACTGCGGAATAAAAGGACTCGGACGCCTTTATCGGCGTTCTTAGAGCAGCCACCGCGTCCTTCGAGGACTCACGACGCGTTTCTGGGCATTTCGACGGCGAAGGTCGCGAGATATCTCGGAGACATGCCCGATTGTCCTGGACAGGAACCCAAGGGCTATATAAGGAGGTTGAGTCTGAGTCTGAGTGAGTGAGTTGGGAGTTCAGTGGGGAGTTCTCCCGCAGCGGAGTTTCCGGGCGATAGTGCCGCGGGTGCGGCAGAGTGGCGAAGTCCTTGGACGAAGGTTCCAGGGCAGGGAGTGAGTGAGTTCAGTGGAGTCGGGAGTTTCCGGGCGATAGAGTCGCGGGCGCGGCGGAGTCCCGAGTGAAGTTGCGAGCGAGTCGTCGTGTGGGATCTCGGCGAAGGGTGTGACGGCGGCGGCGGAGTGCGGTGACGGAGTCCCGCGGCGGAGACCCACGAGGGGTGCTGCGGCGAGAGTTGCGCCAGAGGTGCGGCCCAGCGAGGTGTGTGGAACGAGTGACTGGGGAATAGACATTTCTTTAAGTGTAGTTAATTATTTGCCATCTTAGAAGATTAATTGTAAGTGACAAGTAGTGGTAATAAATAAAACTGTGTGTGTAATAAAAATCTTTAATTGGGCTATCCTTTACGAACCCGCGGTAAATCGTAACAGTACCATCATTTTACATAGTTATTAAATAATAAAAAATCATATCTAAAAAAAATAATTAACAATACTTTGTTAACAATTTTCTCAATGTTTACAAATTGTATCATGTCCCCTTCATACACTTTGTCTGCAATTACTCTATGATTAAAAAAAAGTGAAGTACTTTTGTACAGTAATAAATTTCACTCATCAAATAAATATATATTTATTCTCAACACGTACTTCAACACTCCTAGCAAGAATAGCATTGAAGTTTGATGGTGGAGTTTCATCACCTCTTTGCAGTAAACTCTCACAGTATCTTGGAAATGAAATGGACTTTGTTTGCATGTTGTTTCAAAAAGTTGTGTAAATGAGTAATTATGTTCCAAATTGTTATGGCAAATGTTTTGTATGTCTGACACAAAAGACTTGGTCTCTGTGAGAAAGCTGAATCTACCATATATTTCACATTTTGTCATAATGCAGTATGATAAAAAGCAATTTTTTGAGATAACTTTGTATAGTAGACTTCTGATAGTCCAGCATCCAAGTACGTAGTTCTTATTGCTAGGGTCAAGATTATATGGCGAATTGTGATAAATCTGAAATAACACCGCAAGCATATCAATACACAGCTAACACCAAGATGCAAGTTAATACACCAGATAGCACCAAAATGCAAGTTATGTAATGGAATTAAGTAGCTTTTAACCAAAACTTAATTCAAATCATAAAAAAAGTAATATTTTAATGTTTGAAATCCAAGGAATGTTGTATTTTCTAGAAAAATATTGTACCTAAGTGCATGGATAAGAAAAATTAATTTAACACTTTTAATTAATTTTTTTATTGTTCTGAATATATCTTTTTTTTGACCAATTTATTACATATTATTTTATCATAAAAACACAGCGTATAAATTTTTTCATTATTTTTTGTGGAGTAAGTATTACGAAACAGCTTTTATAAAAATAAAAGCAACACTGAAATCCTCTGTTTTAAAAACAAAATTGGAATAAAAATAAAACCATAAATCTTGTCTCTACTTGTTGCCCAATGGTGTAGCACCAGCATACTTAAGCCAACTAAATAAAAAGCCAAATTTTAACCTAAGGTCAAAACATTTTTACAATATGCACATAAATGGTAGGCGGAAGCACTGCAGTGGTATGGAATCATTTGGGAGTATTCAGCGCTACTGTGGTCCCGAATCAGTTGGGAGTGTTCAGCGCTGTTCGGGATCCCTTGGAAGTTATTGGCGTGCTTTATGTTTCTTCAGTCTCTGACAGCAAATTTAGTTTTTGGCCATTTAGTGTGTGGAAATGTTTATTTACCCGTATGTTCCTGCTAAACAATATTTGCTGCCAAACATCATCCTACAAATGTATCTGTTCTACAGTTTAGTGTGTAGCATTTCTGGTGGGAGATACCACCTGATAATTCGGCATCTGTAAGGTCCTGAACTTGCTAGATTATCTTAAGTCTACTGTAATTGGTTTTTTTCTGGTTTGATCTATATTTTATTTGTGATGTATTGAAACTGAATTAGTTTGTATAGTGCAGAGGTTTTGATACAGGACAGGCGTGTTCAATCAGCTATTACATATTTTGATGGTTAAAGTTGGCTTATGGGCTTGTGTAATGGTAACAGGAAATGTTTTACACCTTTCAGTGATTTTTGTTGTGCCCAACAAAGGGTGTAATAGAAATAGAGTTGCTGGGTTGAACTGTAGGATGACATAGTGTGCATAATGCATTGGGTAGAGCTATGGTCAAGTGGTTGCTGCTCGTTATGTGTCGTGTTGAACAAGCTTACAAGGAGGACGGAAGGGTGAGAAGCTCATTGTAGTCATCGAACAGCAAGTGAGCCGGTAGAGGACCTTTTGGCGAAAGTAGGCAATATGTGAGCTTCTAACAACTAGACAAGTTGCCTTATTTTGTTTAAATAACTTTTAAAATGTATTTTTTATAGTTCAAGGTGCTTCAAACTGATATTCAGTCCCTAGTCTTGATTGATGTAAGTTGTAACGGTTCGTTACATACAAAAATAAACAGATGTTCAACGCCAATTGCAAATTTTGTTGTTTTATTTTTCAAATAGAATATTGCGCAGACGAATCCAAACACTTTCAATACTTCGCTCACTCATTCCAGTCGTACATTCGTCTGTCGAGAAATGCTCGCAGCCCGGGCGATGAAAATTAATAAAAAGTATAACTTCACTTAACTCTTTCAGTATCCGAAATCTGTAATTATACGAAAATCAGTATGGCCTCAAATGCGGCCGCATCTGGTGAAAAACCGCGAACCACCGAAACGCGGCCTCGCCTGGCAGCGATCGCCCGACGACAACTGATGAACTCATGAGGTCATGACACGTCTCCTCCACGCAGGGAGTAGAAGTCACATGACCTCACCGACCAATCACACGCACGCTTCATTCACTCTACAAATCACAAGCCAATCACAGAACAAATTACAATACATGAAAAAACCCTGTACACACATAACTCGGGGCTTCCCTTGATCTGTCTCTTTTCAATTTCACATCAAACATCGGGGACTCCCATTCTCGTTCTCTCTCCCACACCGTGAGACAGCAGTTATCACTCAGTTCCCACACAGTGGGGGAATTCCTGTCTTTATCTATCTCTGAGGGGAATTATTGTTTCTTTCTCACTTACACTTACAGGCCTCTCATGCCTCTCTTTCTAACCATCACACCAGACACCGTCCCATGTTCTAGAATCATTCCACACGTTAATGAACATTACAAACAGCAATTATAATACAAATTACTTTACAAAATTAAACTCATTTATAAAAACCTGAAAAAGTAGGCCTAAACCGGCAAAAATCTAGTACAGCGACTTCTTTGTGAATAATTACCTAAAAAATAGTAATGATTAAAAATGTCTAATAAAATACAAAATACCTTCTTAAAACACATAGCATGTGCAAATAACATATATTAATAGCCATAACGTCTGATTATACTGTCTCATAACATACACACCACTCTAAAAACATTGACTTATTTATATTTACCTATACAAAAATAAGTTTAAAAGAAAATTATTTATCTTGGAGGGCAGGGTTCTGCAACGCTACAAAGTGTTGTTCATTGTATTTAAACTGTAAGTAAGCAGAAATGTTAGTAGACATATACAATGAGTAATTAATGAATCAAGGTATTGAATGTCATTTTTGTAAGATTTAACAGAACATACGGGTTTTAAATGAATGAAATAAACAAGTAAGTTGTAACTTTTTGTTGATTTAAATATTGGGCTGTTTACAAATATGTACTTATGAATGCATTATTTCATGCATCTCCCTACATCCTTCAGCATATGCAGCTGCAAATGGAGAGGACACTGCCGCCACCAATCCATCACACTGCCATCCAGGGCAATAGTGTGTCTGAGACCAGAAACCAAAGTTTGTATAACTCACACTGTGAATCGAACCATCAGAGCTCTAACCTCTGGGTTGTAAATTATACACCTTTAACTGCACAGCCATTTAGACAATTACCAGACTGAGAATTAAATAAGGTATATAAATAATAACAAGCACATATTAGGACTTAAAATAGAAGAAATAAAAGCATCACCCGTTCGAGACAGGACCGCCATATTTTATTTCAGATGCCATACATTATTTCAGATGCAACCGGTTTTTTTCTAGAATTATTTGGATCAACATGTCTTGTGGGATAAATTTGGCGCTAGTGTTCACTATATGTATGTATAATGTAAGCCAAGTTAACTTAGGTTGTTGTGTACGATGGAGGAGAGAAGCTCCCCACCGGTTAGATTGGCTAACTGTTAGTAATAGTGTTGATGAGCATTAGAGACTTGTTAGTGTGCTGTAGATCAATTGGCTAATTAAAATCTGGTGTGAAGTGTGATGTTTAGCTGTGTGATCCACACCTATAAAACCAGTGGGTGATTAGCCAATATGTGAATGTCATAGGTGGATCAGGCGGACACATGCACAGGCATATTATCATGTGGTTGTGTTTGTGTACAGAAGAGAAATAACATGGTGTATAGTATTAGTATACTAATGGTCGCCCTGTGGACCGAAAACAAGTGCATTCCAAAGCAGTTCAGTCATAATAGGGGCTAAGCCATACCAGGTTTTGAAAGAGAGCAGCTCTTTCCTGCAAGTTATAATTTTTATTTATTTTTTTAAATAAAAATGGTTTGCGGTCAAGAAAGTTACAGTTTCTTTCAGACCTCTGGTGTCTTAATAGCAGACTTTGTGCTGCACTGGCTTTTGGGAGCCGGTTTGGTCTTTAAAAGTGTTTGTTGTCCTGAGTGCTTTTGGTGCTGGGTTTTTGTGGGTTTTTTGTTTGGGTTAAATGTAAGCATCTACTGAAATATTGTGGGTGGTTAGGTCTCGAGTGGAGTTTGACTTAATTTTTTTGATACATGACTTGTGACAAAATAGTTTGTTTCCTGCTTTGGAGCCTGCTTTGGCTTCATCTTCGGGGCCTCGTTTTATTGACGTTGTTTGTGCCTCCATGGCTGTCACTTTTTTTTTGTGGCTTCATGATTATGTTCACGAAAAATAGGGCCCACCTGCCTAGCACCTTAACAACAGTTGCCCCCTCCCTTTAATGGAAGTGAGGCTGGGTTTTACCAATGCTGGTATCAACCTGTGAGGTCGTCTGTCAACATAAAAATGGTAGTGGCTATTGTAATCTTGACAGAGAGGCTGTTCTCTCTGCATCACTGCCTGGTGCAGTGATGGTAAGTACACATTTAAGAGATGGATTATATCCTTGTACTTGTGACTGCTAGCCTCACTTATTGACGGTTTATTGTACTAATTAACTCTTTGAAATTTAAAAAAAAAATTCATTCTATATAAAAAAAAACTTTAGAGTGTGTGCAAACAAAATGAAGTGGACCAAATTTTAAAGCCAATGAATTTAAGGATGCATCAGTGGATGCTAGTGTCGTATCCCTAGAAGTGTTGGACATTTGTAGGGATACATTGGCATCCCTTGTAATAATTATAAAGCAACATAAAGTGACCACATCAACTACGATGTACTTTAAATGGTTTTCTTTTCCAGTAACAAAAGACAGTGATGTGGTGCACACATAGTTTGTTCTACAAGCAATATGTAGGTGCTTCATGGCTGAAACAACAAAAATACTAAGCTGTGAAACGTAGAAATGTTCTCAAGCATCAACATAGCATAACTCACATCCCAGTGGGCTCTGTAACTAGCTTGTTCTGAACCTCACCTCCCAACAGGTCCGAAGGGAGAAGCCCTGTACATTCTGATGGGAGAGAGGAACATTGGTGAGCTGTCGAGGTTCGTGGAGTTTGCCTTGGCGTACCTGAGTGAGTCCGGGCAGCTGGACCACGAGCCGCTACCTCTGGCGGAGAACGGACACGTGGGAGCCAAGGACAAAGAGCCCGGCTTCGCGCTGTGCTTCCCCGGCAAGGTGGCGTGTGGCTACAAGTACCAGGACGAGCTGAAGGAGCTGCTCGCAGTGGCCGACACCGGCAACCACCGAGTGGTCGTCGCTGGCACCAACGGACTGATCGAGGTGTGCGCACCTTCCTCCTTCTGTGGTGTAGCTGTATACATTATATTAATATTAGGCCTGTGCGGGATCCCGAAATTCAGGAAAAATTTCGGGAATATCGAGGCTTAAATCCTGTCGGGAGGGAAAATAAATTTCCCGAAATTTTCTGGAATTTTAAGTTTATCTTTACTAGATATAACATAACCTCAAATCAATCAGCTAATGAACCTAATACACATTTCCTTCAAAATAAACATTAACAGTGCTGGAAAGAAAAAAAACTGCAAATCCTTATTCTGTTTTAGCAATCTTTAAACTTTTTTTTTCAGGTTCATGATTACTTGTTTTCTAAATGTCTGACATACGTACGTAATTACCTATAACATACCCGAAATATGACAGCATTAAAAATAATGAATCCCTCACTTGATGTTTATAGCAAAACAAACAAAAATACGTGAAAATGGTTTTATCCCAAATCTACTCACGAGAGAAACTTGTCAAACATGACAGCAATACGCCAGTTTTGCATTAAATAATGCCCAAGTTTTCCATGCCATTTATTTTCTTAGCTAAAATATAGACGCTACTAATATTTTGTTATAATTAGTATTCTGCCGATGTAAAACACCTAAAATATTTTTCTTTATCAAGTATCACGAGATGTCCAAAAATCAGTTTCCTTTAGATGCCAATAGGCCATAAACAAAGCGTAAATGATTCCTGTTGATCGGATCACAGGGTCTCCAGATTAAGTTTTCAAAATTTCCCCATAGCAGACAAAAAATTTCCCCAAAATGATACAGATTCCCACAAAAATCTTTAACCTACCTTATCTACCTATTCCTTTAAAATATTATTTATTATCAGTGTTGGCCGCTTAAAGGTGTGGTATTATATGTTCAGAGCTGTAAAACTATCGTACATATCAAGAATCAAAGTATATAAATTATTTTTTATTATACATAAATAAAAAAATATAGTCTAACCAGAAAAATAAAAAATAATAAAACCTGCTGCACGGGCGTCACTTTTGATTTTTTTTATGGTTTTGTTTTTTCATTGTTCTATGGATTTACCACATCATGATGGGGTTTTTTATTTTTATTATTAGGCTGTAGATATTTTTAAGTTATACAATACATTGACTACCCCATTATATGGTATATTATATTCAGAAATATACAAGAGAGCTAATTTGTGTTTTAATGATTGACTAAAGTACAATTACAGCAGCATAATTTTATTTATTTATTTTTGATAATATTGAGTATATACCAACACAACATATACATTTTCTCTGTCATAAATATTACAGTAGATTGACCTATTATATTATAGTAAAAAGATTGTGTTACATAGTACAATTAACAAATGAAATTAAGTGACATCTACTATAACTATTTTACTAATGCAAACACTATATATAATTTATACTGGAATAAAATGACAATAATGTCAGTACAACCTTACTTATGCCAAAAGCAACATGACATTGACATCGTTATTATTAATATATACATCCTCTGACTTAAACTTGGCAAGCATTTTAGTGCTTGGCTCAAATTTATTACAGCCTTCGTTTCTCAAACTGTACCGCACTCTAATTATGTGATCTGCTGTGCTTGTGTGCATTCTATTTCTCAATTTGTTTTTCACCACATTCACTATGGAGAATGCTCTCTCCACACTAGCATTCGAGAACGGCAAGCTCAGAACACCTGTCACCAACTTGCTGATAGTCGAGAATTTTCTCATACCAGCAGCATCTTCAAAGGCAGCCACTTCACCCCAAAATACTTCTGCTGTTGAATTAACTTTGTTCCATTGTTGAAACGGAAGAACCCGCCATTCATCCAAAGCGCTGTCAACATTGTCGGCTCCAAGCAATTCTTTGAAATTGGCGATTATATCATCCACGTCAGGCCAGACTTGGCTAGTAGCAGAGTCGGGTGAGAAACAGGAAATTGGGTGAAAAACAGGAAATTTTTTCCAAGAGCTTCGTATTTTTTGGAATTCTCTTCTGAATTTCTTGGCATAATTGACAAAGAAATGATACACACCGTTCTTTTATGACCCTCAAATCGTTCTGGTCAATACCACCTGTTGCTTCATTGAAACGAAATCCCAAGTTGATACATTTAACATTCATCACATGATCTCTGAAATTGAAATCTGTCAAATCTTGTCTCCTGACATAATTTAATCGCTCTGGGGGAACTAAAATTGACAGATAGTTCAGCAGCAGACTTTGTAGTTCTGATAATAGCTTTAGAGGTTGAACATTATCAGCCTGAAACATGCAATTTCAATCAGTGATGGTTTTTAGGGCATGTTTCAAAAATTGAAGGTACAATTTATTCGGTTTTGATGAAAACATGAGATACAATTGTCCTGTAGTATAGCATCTTTCTTTATCCTTAGCCAATTTAAAATGTAGCTATAATGCATCCCATTGTTCTAAAATTTTGGTAATGGCTCCTATGCGAGCCAGCCAGCGGGTTCCTGACAACTTGTCTATTTTGAGGGGGTTCTTTCCAGCCAATGTTTCATGCAGCAGAGCATATTCAATTTGCCGCTTGGTACTGCACGAAAACCGGTTGTAGACTTCCCTAATGATGTACTCTAAATTTGAAGGTAGTAATTTGCAAGCATTTTCTGCTGCAAGATGCAATGAATGTGACACACATTTCACAACGGTTAGATGAGGCACAGATTCTTTCAAAATTGGAGAGAATGAATGAAGCTCTCCTACCATAACATTTGCACCGTCCACACCAATACTTATCAACTTATTCAAATCAAGGCCATCTGTAGCTAGCTGCTTTTTAAATGCATTCAATAAAGTGTCAGCATCACCACCTTCTATTTCTAGCAGTCTATAAAACGTAGTTATGATCTTCTTCGTTTTTTATGGTTAAAATAACGCACTATAATGCATAGCATTTTCTTGGTGTCATTGGATGTACTCTCATCTATTATCATCGAATAAGGACTATCCTATCGCCAATGTCTTCAAGAAGGTCCTCAAGCACACATGGCGAAATCACATTAGTGATCAACCGGGCAATTCCATATGTGTCTGACTCTGCATTTGACACAATTTGCATTTTGTTTTGTCTTATATTACGATTAGTACTCTGTTTTTAGTTTCAATTTAGACATAGCTTTATAGCAGTTTCAACAATTATTATCTAGAGAAAAAATGGCAACCAATGATATTGTGAAATATCATTATTTAGTAAAATATAAACGTGACTGACACTAAATGCAAAAGGAAGTTGTTTTCGAGTGTGTTTTTAAACTTTGATAATCTTCCTCTGTACTGGCATAAGAACTTAAATTTGTGTTTTTATCGAAAGTGCATGAAACACACTACTATAAAATGGTGAAATAAAAGCTTTAAGTTATATAAAAAAATATTTATTAGTAAAATGAATTGTGACTGACAGTACAGCCCAAATCGTGACTGACACTACACTCACTTTGTGTAGTGTAAAAGGCAGTATTTTTAAATGAAACTTTAGGATTTAAATCACAACACATAAATAGGAACTCTAAAATTATTTAAAGCTACAAAAGTGTAGTTAATGAACTCGTTAAAATGCTATTTTTGAACAAAAACACCACCTAAACGAAACCGCTTATAATATGTTGATATACTTATAATATGAAACTAAAATAATTAAAAATAAAACCATTTTAGTAACAAGAGATAAAATTATTTAAAAAACTTAGAAAATTTCTTAACAAAGTACAAATTCTTTTAAGCCTTTTCAAAGACATCTAGACTTTTTGGAAACTTATAAGAGACTCTATTGCCCTTAATAATCAGACTAGGATTAGGTAATATATCCAGTATGTCATCAAAAGCTACATAAGATATATCTTCCTCATCAGCTCTAAATAAAGAGGCATTGTTATTTGCTACTTTTAGGCTCATAAGTTTGACTTCGCCCTCTTCATCTACATCACTCTGGCAAATAGTGACGTAACGATACATCTGACGTTTGTTTTTTGTGGCAAACTGTGCCAGTACAAACACACCATGTCGGATGTTATTAGCAGTAAGTTCTTAAGTCTTAACCATTAGGTCCAGCGTCTATTGGAGCATTATTTTCTTTTTCGTCTGGTGATGTATCAGGCATTAGAAGATCTCTTTCATCATCGTCTGCCGATTCATCAGAAAACACTTCTTCATACGTTGTTTTTTGCAAGTGAGATAGTTACAGGGCTTTGACGTAGTGAAATTTATTTACGTAAAATTTGTGCATTTTTTTAATGTCCTCAATAGCCATAGCTTTCTCAAAAACCGTTCTTAATGCTAGGTCTTCATGACATTTACTGAAATCCTCATCATTCATAAAAATGATTTGTACCTTTGAGTTTTTGTTTACAGCTTCAGAAAAATTGTGTGCATTAGACACAATTTTCTGTCTCCTCATCACTAAATTTTGTATGCGACATTTAAGGGCACCTCCTATTCCGTCTACTGGCCCTTTCCCGTGAGAAGTGGCAAAACAATTCCACGTTATTTTCAAATTATGACGTTTTTCAATCATTGGAAGAGAGTTAGCAATAAATCTGTTTTTGAATTGTGAAGTTGGACTATCTGACTATATGCGCACTTCTTTTAAATCTTCAGGTATTTCTATTAATATCCTATCAATATAAGGTATCACCGTATCTTTATTGTGATCAAGATTATCCTATGCTATCGCAGTTGAACGCTGTTTTTGATGAAACCACAAAGACACAGTAAATAATGAAACTTGTGGCTGCACCCAATGATACAATTGAATTTCATCCTGCGAAACACAGGTATAATTTTCTGCAAATTCGACTTGCAGAAGCGCAAAGTTGAAATCTGAACTCATACAATCAATGCGATCTTGATTGTTACACTGTGCTTGTTCCTTTTTTATGTAATTGTGTTCCTTAAACTGTGGAGTCATTTTTGAAATATGTTCACAGAGCTTCGACACTATACCTTTCAGTAAAACCTTTCTAAGTCATATATTTTCCTCTTTCCATTCATACCAGCTAACTTCTTTATCTTTTGCATCATATTTTTACATTTTGTACATTTATCATTCCAACAGGATGTTGTTGGTGCTTCACATAGAGCAATTTTTGTCAAAAACTTTTTGTCGTAACCAGGGATGTCATAGCAATTTTTGGATAGTGCGTTTACAGCTAACATGTTATTTTCATGATACTTGCAAAGGCAAACATTTTCAGGTGTTTGGCAACTTAGCAAAACATGTTTTGGTCGTAGATCAGCAAATTTACTTTTACTTATACATGTTCCAAATTCATCACAAAACAGAGCATATGTTTCCAGAACATTGCTGAACAAATGCCTGTTTTGCATTTTAACTTTTTTTCCATCTTCGAGACAAACTATTGTTGTGTCTTAATGCCAGGATTTTGGCGACTAATATCATTACGGACATAAAAATTTTTGACTTTTGCAACTACAGTGAAACCCCTTATTTACACTTTTTAGGGGAACCGAGACAAAAAGTGTAAATACCAGGAAATTGTAAATTGAGGGAAACATATTTTTAAAATGTAACATACCTAGTTTAATGCACTCCTTTTACCTCAGTAGTCAGAGACATCAAGAAAAGACACCGTGAACGAAATGTCTTTAAAAAAAATCCTTCATTAGGCCTATGTAAACAAAAATAATTTTACAACATATAACTTATTCAATTGTGTGAATACAGCATTGAAGCAATGTGTGCCATGATAAAATGTTACCATAAAAACAGTTTTGTAGTCTTATGTGCAAAAACTTTCAAGCCTAACTTAGGCCTATTTCTTTGTAAAATAATCAGAAATCTTGGTTTGCTTGCATCTTTGAGTGTTTATGCACATGATCTGCTTCTCTAAAGTATAAAAATTATCAAAAACACCATCACAGTTTTCACCAGCAGATACTCCAATGTAGTCTCGCAGAGTTTGAAGAGCAGCAAGAGCATCTTTACTCGTGGGTGTTGTCACTTCTTCATCATCATCATCTTCGTCAGTATCCTTTTGAGAAGTACTGAGATGGCTTCTACAATATCTTCTATATGTTGCACTTCCGAAGTGATCACCTGACTGTCAAAATCCACATAATCTTGAAATAATTTCTCCTGCAACACCCTCTCATGTCCTTCAACGTCTTCAATGTCACTGTAATCATCTTCACTGAGAGTGTAAGCCTTTTCTGGGAACACAAATCCAGCTTTTGCAAAGCAGTTTTGAATTGTTGCTGTTTTCACTTCTTTCCAGGCTCTTGCACTAAAATGCAATGCAGTCAGCAGATTTATCTTCATCAAAGAAGGGTCTTTTCCAACATCAAGCATTGTTACTGCCCTTGAAACTAGGTATCTGAGGTACAAAAACTTGAATGCCTGAATGATACCCAAGTCAAGGGGCTGTAGCTCACTCGTGCAATTTGCTGGGAAGAAGACAATATCAGTGTTGCGAAGCTGGATGGTTGCTTTGTGAGCAGAGCACTGATCTATGAAAAAAAGAACTTTCCTATTTTGGAAAGCCATTTTTGAATCAAATGCATGCAACTGGCTCTGAAACAAAGCATTGGTCATCCAGGCTTTGGTGTTTGCTTCGTACTTTGTTGGAAGTGACTTGATGTTTTTAAAACATCGAGGTTTCCTCACTTTGCCAATGACATAAAGGGGGAATTTTTCACATCCATCTGCATTGGTAAGCAATAACACAGTAATCCGTTGCTTACTGAGCTTACCTCCGTGACACGTTTCCCCTTTAAAACTAAAGGTTTTGTCTGGTAGAATATTGAAAAACAACCCTGTTTCGTCAGCATTGAAAATATTTTTTGGGTCGAACCCAGCAATTTTTTTTCTGTAGCTTTTCCTTCCAATGTTCCATAGTCTCCATATCCACACTTTTGGTTTCGCCACAAACCACCTTGTAAACAACATTGTGACACTGCTTTATCCGATCACTCCATCCATTGGAAGCTGAGAAATCTTGAATTCCCAGCCTAGAGGTAATAACACGTGCTTTTTCTCTCAGTATTGTACCATTTATTGGTAAATTTGTGGCACGTGCACCAGAAAACCACTCAAGAAGAATATCTTCCAGCTGTTTGAATTTCGAGTCCTTCTCATATTTACGTTTTTTTAGCACTTGGCCCACATCGTGCGGCATTTGCAGTGATGATTTCTCGGCTTTTGATGATGGTGTTAAGTGTACTCACAGGTATTGAAAGTTCTTTTGCAAGGTCCACACGTGATCCAACATATTTCAACATAGCAATTATTTTAATTTTATCGGCAACTGTGATAGTTTTTCGCTGTTTCACTTTCTCCATTTTCTCACAGATATTAATAATGACAAAGAGTTAAAGATGTGTCCAATACATTTACCGCTAAAGTCAATGATACTACCAGCGCTCCTAGCAGAAAGCTGTGGAAATAGAAGTTATTGTGAATTGTGCAAGGTTACTTGCACTGTTCACGGCGCGAACGCATTCACATACGCAGCTTTTGATGTATCTTTCATCTATGGCGGTCATGTTTCGATGTTTGTAAACACTGAACGAGACGTTAATAACGGGAATGAAGAAACTTTTCCGACGTAACAAGCGTGAAAACGACATATACCGCCTTATGGAAAACAAATTAGGCCAAAAACAAAGGAGGTAAATAACGGGAAAATGTAAATACCGTTAACGTAAATACGGGGTTTCACTGTATGTCAGCAGAGATTGTTTTATTCGGTTTGTTGCGTTTAGGCATTATTATTTCAGGAGTTATTTGTCTTGCTAATGTATGCACAACTGCTCTACACTTCGAAGGACTCAACGGCAGATTCCGTTTGACTTTTGCGACCGCTTTTCCATATGAGCTTTTTGAGGCAAATGCTTTAGTAGGAGTCTCATCTTTGGCAGATGTATCAGTGGATTCTAACATTAGTTTTTTTTCTTTAATCTTACTTCTGTATCTTCTCATCTCTTCTGATTTTTTTTTATGGAACGCTTTAAACATGTCAACCGATGCTGTTTGTTTTATCAAATGTCATTGGCGTTTCCTGTTTTCAGATTCTTTTTTCTGAAATTCTTCAAATAATCACTTATCTTTCAGCTTTTCTCTCTGCTTACGCTTTCTTTCTGCAGTTGTTTTCGCCATCTATGAGAAAAAGAAACAAACAAAAAGCTACATTTAGTTATGATACAAGCTGTGATTGACTCATCTTCAATGTTTCTTAGAGTTTAGGCATTATAAAAAAAAATAATAAATTTTTACTTTCGGCATCATTTGAGTAATGCCATCAAGTAGGAAAAAATACTTATTTCCATGATAATTAAGTAATTTTACTATAGTTAGAGAGAAAAGTATGTCTATTCTGTGACCGACACTACACCTTGACACTGTGATCTTACAAACCTAATATCTCTTAAAAAAATAAAATTAACATGAATAACGCACTCTTTATTGATATCTCATCATTTGAACAGTCAGTATATAATAAAATATAACAATAATTCAAAAGAATTACCGTGAAAATTTAATCAAAATGCCACCACAAAAACCACTATCAGCTGAGCTCACGACGCCATTTTGTAAATGACAGTGTTGCCAGAAAACAAATATCAAAAAATTGCTGCCATTATTAAAACTTAAAAATAATATAATGTTGTCACCATATTAAAGTATTTTTACTACCAAAATCAGATATTTATTTTTTTCATTTATGGTAGACTAATGCATGGAATTGCCCAACCCTGCACATTTAGTGTGATGCAGCTTCATTCCACTAAGTACAATTGATGTCTTGTCCAAAGTTGGCAACAGATATACTAAATGGTCTACTGCTGATACCGGACAATGCTCTGCAATGAATGCCGCCACTTTCAGCTCTGCTATTTTTCTTTCTCTAGGTATATTTGCACCATACAATGTTGTTAATTTTGAGTTGCTGCAACCAACTTGTGAAAATTTGAGCGCCTGTGAATTATTCTTACAAATTGCATGGTTAGACATATCTTTTTTATGTGCTTGTAATGTGCATTTGCACAATTTGCAAAATGCTTTGCTTCCATCGCCTTTTGAACATGTGAGCCACCCTGAAACAAATATTGAAATGACATTATAATAATTTCCCACAAACTGGACATTTATATTTAATGGTCACACCAAGCAAGCAAAAAGGGTCAACAGACAATATTAACGCAGTCTGGACCACAAACTAAACTAAGGACCGCACCGCTCCACTAATTTCTGACCAATAAGAGTGAATAAGATTAATTTGTTTTTCCTCAGTCAGTCTGTGGTGCGAGGTTTGGTCCGTCGATTTTCGTCGTCAGGTCCTATCGTCTATAAAAGATTTAACGATCCAAACAAATTAGTCCTCTAAAATGAAAAGATGCCCCTACTGTCAGAAATGCTTCTATCATTAATAGATAGGGTTACTTCGTAATGGTATGAACTCGTTAGGCGTGATTTCACCATAAATGTATTAGTTCTTAAAAAGAAAATTAGAAGCGTTTATTTGCAGCTTCTTAGCTTTACTTTAGACAGTATTGAATCTCTAGGTTGTATAAAATACAGTTACTAGACACCATTGAAATTTATAAACTTACCAGAAAATTGTGGCTCGGCTTCCTATGCAGGCCGATATCTTCGCATAACAATAGGTAATAGAAACTTACTTTATCACATCAGTTAACACACTGTAAAAATAGCAAAAACACGCAGAAACAACAGACACAGACCAGAAACGAAAAATCAAAAAGGTGTATCGATTCATTGATTGATTCGTTGAAAGAGAGAGACATATAGTGAGTGTTTAAAAAACTAAACATGTGTTGTTTGAAAAAGGGATCAGAGATGGCATTAGAAGTAATACTGGGCAGGCAGATTAAATACTTCCTCATTTTTCCCCGTTACCGAAATATTTTCCCCCAAAAATTTCCCCAAGGATCTAGTTTCCCCAAAATTTCCCCCCAAAAAATTATTTTCCCCAATATGGGGGGAAAAAAACCCAATCTGGAGACACTGTCGGATCACATATTTCTTTTGTCATATTTTCGGAGACTTAAAAGCCAAAATAAATAATAATGATAATAATAATAATATTGTAAAATTAAATACAAGTTACCGTAATAGCTTTGAAACGTAGAAAAGTTTAAATATTTTATTTTGGACAGTTAATTTTTTAGCAAGTTTGAGTTTAAAGATAAACAAACTTCAGTATTTTGTAGTTCGTGGTAGTTGATTACACTGTCTAATAGTTTACGGTGCTTGTCTACTATCTTTAGTAGAATTTAACACGGTATTCTGTAATTTGTTTACATTTTTTTTGTCGGTATGGAAAACTCTGGAAAAATAACTTCCCAGTTAAAAGGCGTGTGGAAGTTTTATGAGAAAAATGCTAACCAAACCGCAAAATACAAACAGTGTCAAAAAATTATTAAAAAAGTTACGGTAGCACATCTGGGTTGATAAGCCACCTAAAACAGCATCCCACATTGCAAAGAAAATTCAATACGGAAGAAAAACCTGAACGTGAATCAAAAAAAAATTACACTAGTGAAGGCCAATCTACTTCTAAGCAGTTAAAGATTGAAGAGATTTATCAGTGGAGTTCCTAACCATCCCAAAGCTAAAGTGATCACACAAAACTTTGGCGAGTGGATGGCTGGTTCCATGGTGCCCTACAATGTTGTGGATAATGTGCACTTTAAGAAAATGTTGCAATCTGCACAGCCCCTGTACAAAGTTCCTTCACGTACAACTTTTTCCATGTCAGTTGTACCTAGTTTGTACACTTTAGTGCAAGGCAAACTGCTCGACCACATTTCTCGGGCTGTTGCTAATGATACCATAGCCTCTATGTCCTTCTCGTGTGATTTGTGGACATCACACAGCAATGATGCCTACATGGCAGTTACATGCCATTTGTTGAGAACTTTGCATTGTCCAAGTATTGTTTGGGATGTGCAAGTTTTTCGGGAAGTCACACAGCTGCTGCAATTGGTGACAAACTTACTGAAATGATGACTAGGTGGGACCTTCTTAAACTTGAAGAAACTAAAGTACCTCTCTATATGGTAACTGACAACGGCAGGAACATCAAACTCGGTTCATCGCTTTGTAAAGCAAAGTTCACACATTTGCAGTGTTTTGCCCATACACTCCAACTAGCCTGAAGTGGTGCCAAGAAATGTACAGAGAGCCAGGTCCGGATTTAAGATGTGGGTGGCCCGGGGCCACTTGGGTGGGAGGCTCATTGATTCAAGGTGTTGCAATATCTAATGCAAAATCACAAAATGAAACTAACACAAGTTTATTTACTAAATTTATTCATGCAAATAATTCAGTTAGAATTATTTGATTTTTTTTCATTAAAAAGTATAGTATAACATAACTTATAAATAACACATAAATATATTACAAATCAGCAAATGAATAGCATTATAAAACCATCACAATCCAGGCACTTTCCTTGATTTTTGTGCTGCAAAATCGCTTATGATGTCACCAAAGTCCAATTCACGCAGTATATCTGACTCGATGCTCATGATAGCCAAATTTACAAGTCGTTCCTGCTTCATGGATGTCCTTAATCGGTTTTCAATTAATTTTAGTTTTGAGAAGGAGCGCTCGCCACTGCAGTTTGTTACCATCAAAATTAGATATATCCTTAAAGCTATCTCAATGTTTGGGAAAGTGTCCTGTACACCCTTTTTCGTGATAAGCTTGTACATGAAAAGTTCAGTGCTGATATCGTTTGGCTCTTCGTCAGTGAATATATTGGCAAATGTTTCAAACTGACACAGTTTATCAATAAATATAATGTCCAAGTCATCTGAATAAGACCTGACGAGCTGCTCTGATGCGGCCTTAAGCTCATCTGAAGACTGTTCTTTCATATGGCTAAAAAAGCTAAATTGGCTTGCTATATATTTATATGCCTGAAGTGATGAACTGATCAATAACAGGCAAGAAAGTTTCTGTTCTGTATTTTTCAGAAGGGCTGAGTTGCACTTCTTCCATATGGCCATAATCCAATGGGTTAAGACGCACATTTTGGCGCTTATGTCGAGTTTTCATCTAAACATACTCTGTTGAACCAGATAGCTCTACGCCTTGCTTCTCATAAATTTCGAAGCAGTCACGCTTTGATGCGACATAGTTTTTCAAGCTGGTCAGTGATGCCACAGCTGTATCTAGATCGAGTTTTGCTTGTTGTAGATTTTTTTTTTGGTAGCATCTGTTCTTTGCAGGATATCATTCCAGAAGGTGGTGTAAATACCAATTTCAAGCTGATTCATCTGTGTTAACAGTCCTTCTGCTTCACACCGTACACAGCCTTTTTCTTCTAAGTCATCCGCAATCTGTTTAAGTACATTCTTAATCTGCTGATAGTCAAGCTTAAGTGTCTTAGTTGCGTCAGCTCTGCAGGACCAACGTATTGTTGTGACATGTTTGAGCGTCAATGCTGAGTCATTATTTTTCAAAGCCTCAGTCAGAAGCTGATGCCGATGCGTTGAAACTGTGAAGAAGACGAACAGCTTTTCAAGGAAGTAGAAAAATTTTATAGCACTCGAGCAGCTTTCTACAGCATTTTTAGCAAACAGATTTAGAGAATGTGCCATACAAGGAATCCAGGATGCAAGATTGTTCTTTTCTCTCACTTTGGCTTGTAAACCATTGTACCTTCCACTCATTGCAGAGGCATTGTCATAACTTTGACCGCGGCAGTTTCCCAGGTCTAGGTCATGTCTCTTCAAAAATTGCACTAAGCCATTGAACAAGTCTTGAGCACCATGGCCTTTGTTTGCCATGAAAGTTACAAAGCGTTCCACGGAGCCATCTTTCTCCATATACCTTTATACAAGGGTTAGTTGGTCAATGTGGGCTGCATCGGGTGTGGAGTCCAAAGAGATGGAGTAATATTTTTAATTTCTTAACTCTGGAAATAATTTCTCGGAGGACTTGTTCACCCATTACACTGATAAGTTCTTCCATTATTGTAGATGACAGGTTAGTGTGTGACCCTTGCCGCGATTGGCTTGAGTTTCTATATGCTGTGCAAGAAAGTCGTCGTACTGGGCGATGAGTTCAAGAATACCCAGAAAGTTTCCATTTCTAGGTGATCCCACCAACTCGTTATCTCCTCTAAATGCTAAGCCATGCTCGGTAATAAACTGAATAACATTTACTACTCGTTTCAACACTGATCTCCAATAATGCTCTAGACATTCAACCTGTTGGGTCAGCTCCGTATCAATTCGCCCAATTGCTTTTAACCTCAAATTGAAAGCAATAGTAGCCTTCACATGTTCCGTTGACCGCTCATGACTTTGTATACGTTCTTGTGAATGTTTCCAATCACAGACGAAAGCTGAAAAGACTCAGGTGCTGTAAGTGTAGTTAAGCACATCAATCTGCATGTGAAGCAGTAAACACGTTCATTAGAAGGAGCGAAGCATAACCAATTCCTCGTTATGACTTCTCCATTATGATTTTGATGACGAAAAGGCCCAAGTGTGCATATTCTTGGAATATTGCGGTCCTTTCTAGGTTGCTGAACCGAGTGTGCAATGAACAAACTTTCATCACAGTGCTGGATTGTTGACACACCCCTTTTCATCCAGTAATCCCGCATCTGTTCCGAAATCATGGATGGCCAAAGTCCAATGCCATTGCCCCCTGGTGGGCCCTCAGATTCTACATAATATGTGCTGCTATCAGCTTCCTTTTCTATGTTCTTCAGTTGGACCAGTTACTACTTCTGCCTTTTCTTCGCCGAGATCTACAACCATTTCCACTGAAGCATTGTCAGGTTGATCACGTTCTGGAAAATCACTCCTTTCCGACACATGTCTTGATTGAACAGTGAAGAACTGGTCCAATTTTCTTATCTTTGCCATCTCTTCTGCTGATTTCATTGTTGCTTCTTTTGCCTTACGTCTTTTAGAAGCACCAGACTCCCAAATTCTTATGCGATGTCTGTGTCTATCTACTTCACGATTGTCCATGCTGGTAATCTGAAAATAACAAAAGAAATAAAAAATGCAAAGTACACTAATACTTGCATAATTTTAATATGTTTAAACTGTTGAATTACATAATTAGATGAGATTTTGAATATAATAAACATTAACAAAAATTCTAGCAAGACATTACGTAACTACTCCGATTTTTATTTATTATCAGACAAAACATAACATTTGTCCATCTTCCAATCAAATAATACATTTTTAACTGTTTAAATATATTTAACGAATGTAAATAAGAGTTTAATTTTGCGAGAAATAAAAAAATTAAAATCTAACCAGAAAGGGATCTAGCAGGTTTCGAACCCGAGCTCACAAGTTGCCAGCTAATGATTTTATCCATTACACTACACCAGAGACTTCTCAATTATCAAAAAAATGTGATATATAGTTTCTTTAGTAAATTAAAACTTTAACTGACAATTGCAGCAAAGTTACAAGCTATTGCTATGCATTAAACCCTAAAAATCTTCTAAATAAATAAAAAACTCAAAACTTTACCCAATGTTTAAAACGAAACAGAGTTTTAAAAAATATATCCACTTTTACATGAAACTCCCATATAACACAATGTTAATGATGGGTTCAACTACTAGTAGTGCCGTTAGTTCGCAGGCCACCGCAAGCTTCACTAAGCCTATTTAGAATGAAGGTAAGTTGCCAGACCTATCTATATGACCGTGGTCCTGACCAAATAGGAATGGCAATGATGAAAAGTGCATCATATTAAGATTGAGAGTTCCCTCCAAGTCTTTTGAGGTTAGGTTTACACTGAAAGCACTGTTAGCATGCATTCATTGTTCATTTTAATTAGAATAATAAAACAGTTTTTCACTTACCAAGATGTATCATAAGTCAAAGTCCAGGAATATGACTATTGATAAACATTACATGGAAAAATAAGAATTAACTTTTACACAAGTAAACTACACATAACTGAGATCGCACTTGTCATAGGGACTCATAACAACACTACTCTCTAGAAGACAAAGACTAGTTCTGTACTGACATTGTGATTGTGCTGCCACCTATGAACAAGTTAGAAAATGAAACCTACTTGCGAGGATAATGATCATATTCCTGGTCACCGGTAATAATAAATCATTTTTATTATTTTTACATATTGCAATTTGTATTTTTCAAGTAAAATAAACATACTAAACATATTATTGTGAATAATTATAACTGGTGTAAATTAGTAAATTATCAGCCATTTTAACTAAATGTAATGTGCATCACTACGTTTTTGGAAGAACTAGCCAGTGCAATAACATTGCATGATTTTTAATAATTTTAACTAATTTAGAATATAAAGTTTGGTTATTACATTTTTCTTATCAAGCTAGAGATGACTTGTTAAATTTTCCCTATAATTGTAAACAGTTCACAGCTAAAATACATATATTTTTCCTGTTTTGTGATATTCACCCCTATATTGGTGGGAGGCCCACTCTTGGTGGGAGGCCCACTCTTGGTGGGTGGCCCAGGGCCCGGGCCCCTTGGGCCCCCCCCTTAATCCGGCCCTGCAGAGAGCATAAACTTAATGTTGAAGAAAGCAAGAGGAATAGTTGGTCATTACAAGCATAGTTCTTCAGCAAATTTACAGTTGCACAAAATTCAAGAAGAGTTGGGACTTCCATGTTTGGAACTTATCCAGGACTGTGCAACAAGATGGAACTCAGAATTCCTCATGTTGGAAAGATTGTTGACAAACAAAGCACTCGTTAACATAAAAAGTAATAAATTTATCGTAAATATTTTTATAGTATATTGCATGGGTCAAAACACTTGGAACGATTGTTACTTTGCTGCAGGACCAAAGCCACTACTGTATTTCAAACAAACTTCGTACATACCGTATAAGGTAGTTATAGAATTACATGACTAGAATTAATTAATTTTCTAGGAATCATCCATTTTGTGATGTACTCATCATAACAAGGTGTTGCAGTAAGCATTTGCAAAGTATTTATGGTATCTGTGTAAAGCTTTATTTGAGACATTTCAAATACTTTAGGAGATGTCGAATTTTTTAATTTTCATAGTTGGGTGATATTTGTTAAAAAAAATTTAAAAATTCCAAAAATACTTTTATTCTATGCTCTTTAACTTCCTCTTTTCATTAAACCCGGCGGAGATAAGAATTCCAAATACTTTAGGAGATATCGAATTTTTTAATTTTCCTCACAATACCTGTGCATTCATGCGGCGTTCACCATTGTTTCTTGTTTACGAGTATGAATTTTTTTTCTTCGCGATGTAGGTGAACGACTACATCATTTTCTACTAATGTCAAAGGAATTGTACCCGCCTCTAACTTAGGTGAGTTTTTAACGTTTCAAATTTTAATGTTTTATTTGTTATTTGGATATTGTTGCGCAAGTAATAAGTTCCTACTGTTCATCCTTTGTCCCGGTTTGTTTGGTCAGGTCAGTTACATTATATAAATACTTTAAAACTAAACAACCATTATAATTAATTCACATTATTTTTAATGTCCGCTTAGTTTGAAAGTATTTATAATGTAACTGACCTGACCTAATTGACCATTTTAATTAATTGGGCATTCACGAACACACGGCAAAATAAAAAAATTGTGACGGTCGAATGATAGCACAGGTCTTGTATTGCAAAATAATAAGAACGGCGATATCTCCTAAAGTATTTGGAATTTCTCATCTCTGCCGGGTTTAATGAAAAGAGGAAGTGAAAGAGCATATAATAAAAGTATTTTCTGATTTTTAACAATTTTTTTTTCGCAAATACCGCTAAACTACATATTTACCGAAAAATATTTTCCAGACCGAGAATTTCCCGAATAAAAATCCTTTCCCGCACAGCCCTAATTAATATTGAAAATACTATTGAATTTTGTAGAACTGGTTTATAAGGGTAGTTTTCATAAAAGTATCATCAAATATCACAACACACACATTCAGATCACTACTAACACCATCATTTAATGAAAAATTAATTAGTGGTGTTTTACTCAGTTTTTTTGGTAATTGTTCATTTTTTAGGGATTGTGGATTTATTCTTGATAGATCCAAAGATAAAAATGTAGCACACTTTATGTAAAAATCTTTATGTAATAAACTATCCTCAGCTAATAAAAAAAATTAGGGCCAATGAAGGGCATAGAGTTTATAAGGAGAAAACGCAGTTAGTTGTAATTTAATGTTTAAAATCATTCATGATATTGTAATATATTATTACAATGGATTGTGGGAAAAATTATATATAGGTCATTAGATAACCTTGTAAACTCTCATAATCATTAATTAATTGGGAGTAAACCACTAAACTCAGGAAATTCATTGTTTCTGAAGCACGAGAACACTCATGTTAGAGGATTATTCATCTCAAAACTCAAATGTACCAGGATGATTGGATCTTAATGTTTTGCCTTCTACAGGACATTTTTGTGTGCTTAGTTAATTAAAAATTAAACCTATAAAATAAATATTTTATCAACAAACTCTTTGAAGCTCTACAATTTCTATAATTAATTTCTTAAAATTTAGTAACAAGTAAATCTTTCAAAAAAAAAAAAAATTATATTTTTTGTAGTAATCCCAAATTTCACAATTAAAAAAATATAAATAAGTTATTAGAGGAAATGTTACGAGCTTAGTCTAGACCTTATTTATTAAACTAAAAATTATTTTAAAAATTATTGATGATATTCTGAATAATGACCTCCTCATGGGAAAATATACCTCATACGTCCTCAAACTGTCCAGTGCTGTCTAACCTAATTCCCCTTCTGCTGTCCAGCCCAGCTGAGTCGGTCGCACGTTGGCCCCGGCACGTGATTGCGCTCACTTCGCAACTCAGAAACTGTCTCACCCTATGAAGGGAATGTCAGGAATCAGCACAAATGTGGTCTGTGTGTGCAGTGGTGCCCTCGTTCTTGGTAGAGCCATGAGCCAGGTGAAGGAGTTGACTACCCCATCCTGTGTCCGATCAGTGGACACCCTAACAAATTTAAACTGGGAAACGTACAACCGCTAAAATATTTTCAATAAATATTTATCTTTCTAATATTGTAAAAAAAAAAATTCAAACTAATGCACAGGGTTGGCAATCAAGATGTCATCATTTAAATTAACTGAATAATTATACTCAGCAAATACTCCTATTAAATTAAAAATATTAAATAGTTATTTCCTATTCTGTGGGAAATCTCAGACTGTGTTGTAAATCCCCATTTGGAGAACACCCACTCTATGGAAAATCCTCCTCCTGTGGGGAAATACCCCCTTTTTTTTTATGGTTAAGTCCTAGTCAGATGTAGAGATTTGCTGGACTCAGTTCTTTGATGTTATAACTTTTCTGCTTCAACATGAGTGGCAGAAAGTGAGATGTGGTATGGCTTTCATTTTAACATGCTGAGAATCAAAATAACTAACGTAATAAAATAACTTGGTTTCAACCAAAAAAAAAAAAAAAAAAACAGATTCATCAAGAAAAAACGAACAGGTTGTTTGGTTTTTTTTTTTTTAAAAAAATCTTGTTTTATTTACAACCCTGCTATTTCATAATAATGAAACGTTAAACTGTAACTGAAGGAGGACGGATAGGAATGGAAATACGTCATCCTGGTTTTTACAGTTTCAGTCCGTAATATTTTATCATTTCATTTTCAGACTTTTGCTTTGTTAAAACACATCGGTACATGATTCAGTGGAATGACTGAAGTTAACAGAGACTGGCTGCTACAAGTAGTGAAGTCATTGGTGTTTAATATTGATATATGTAATTTGTGGGAATGAGTACAACTGTCTTGATACTGTCAGTAAAACATATGTTATGGGTTTTTGTAAATCTCTAAATAAAAATTTCTGCCCCAATGAAGGAAAATTTTCAATATTCAAGATTACACGTTGAATTGTGATAAAACCGAAATATTAACCGTATAACGTGTCAAAACACTGCATAACACCAAATGCAAGTTAATGCACTGTATAGCACCAAAATACAAGTTATATCATGGGATTAAGTGGCATATAAACAAAACTCAATTAAAATCATAAAAAAGTAGTTTTTTAATTTTTGAAATTCATAGAATGTAATTTTTTCAGAAAAAAGTTGTATCAAAGTGCATGGATCAGAAAATTTTATTTATTTTTATTGTGCATATCTTATTGAATCACTTTCAAACCACAAATGCACACTAATGTACTTTTATTCTGAATATTTCTGTTTTAGACCAACTTATTACAAATTATTTGATCATAAAAGTGCAGCATATAAATTTTACCACTATTTTGTTGAAGTGAGTAATAGAAAACAGCTTTTATAAAAATAAAAACAATAACACTGATATCCTCTGTTTTAAAAATAAAATTGGTCTAAAAATAAAACCATAAAATCTTGCCTTAGTTATGGTGTAAAAACTTATGAAACCAATACATATAGCTTCTTCCAGGTCCTATCTCTTTACCTTAAGTGAAATGAAGTAAGCTTCTACAAAGCCGTCAGATCCTCTGCAATGATACGAATGGATATTTATGGTATTGTAATAATGAAAATTAATATTTGTTAATGTTGTAGTGTTTTTGGACACCGAAATGCCTAATACTCTCTGGTAAATAAGTTATGAACCCATATCTTTAATGTTCAATCCATAGAAGTATCTTAATTCACTTTATGCGAGCAGACCTGACCACCATGCTTGTGGCCTCTTCTGCCCCAGAGTGACACACACCTCGGGTGAGGCCAGCTCTCCCAGACTAGAACTGGAGGCTGCTCCATACAGCAGGGTTTTTTCAGGCTGTGGTTGGAGGCCCCGAACCAGGATTTGTGGATGGAAGCTACTCTGAAGCAAGATTTGACAGTCCGCAGGGTTTGGTGTTCTTCAAGCCACATCTGATATACGTTGCAGACACCCTGAATCATGCCATTCGAGAGGTAAGTACTGATCAAGCTCGATAAGTACAGTTCATGTTGCTTTTTATGCTGTTATGTTATCAGACACTATTTTTGTTTTCTAGTCATGTATTATTTTACCCATTTTCTATTAATGTATTTTTCATTGTGTGTTTTGCTGTAAAATCTGATAAGCTTTTTTTTATATAATTGGTATTTTTTTATTACATGTTTGCTGCTCAGTTTATAAATTATTAAAACACTATATGTGGGCTTTATGCTACCTATAGTATCTTTAATTCGTTAATATATATATATATATATATATATATATATATATATATATATATATATTTTTTTTTTTCAAAAGATAGGATTGATATCTTTCTGCTTGCAATGTACACTTCCACCACACGTTTAATTTACATTTTCTTCAGACTAATGTTGGAATCACATTGGCATGATGGGCACAGTGTGATGGATGCAAGGTGAATAGGTTATAGAAATGTTCAGCACATCTGTTATATCAGCACTACAAAATTTGTGAACGTGATAGATTTTCCAATTAAATAATTTTTATATTTTTATTTTGCCATGTGTATGATCTTAACAGAAATGAACTTTAGAATTTTGTTTTCGAAAGATATTTAGACTTGTGCATTGGTAATACTATTATTATTGTTGTATTTTTTTACTAAATTTATCTTGTGAAATCTTTGAAGTTTGTTATTGATTGCTCATTGATTTTTCTAAACAAATTTTAAATTTGAACCTAACATATTTCTTTCAAACAAGTTCATTAAAAAAATCTGAAAACATTGGTGACTGTCGTATGTTTGATGCATAATGTATGAGGTGTGATCAAAAAATACAATGAATTAATTTTTATAGCAACAGTTGCTGACACTAGATCTATATGAAATAATGAGCCCGATAGCCTGAACCATTGACATAGTGTCAAGTTTGAACAAGTTGTGACTTGTCAGTAGGCTTCAGAGCTGGAAGATTGAGGTTGTGTTTGCAGTGTCTGTCACGCATCATGGATTTATAGCAATGTGATAATATTAAGTTTTGTTTTAAGTTGTAAAAAAAGTGCCAAACAAGCTCATGAAATGTTAAAATCAGTGTATGGTGAATATGTTGTGAATCTGTAGACAGTTTACAATGAGTCGGTTGAAGACGAGCAATGGTTGGAACATATTTCGACCTCAAAACAGATGGAAATGTGCAAAAAGTGACAAAAAAAGTTCGTTCAACAGGTGATTAACTTTTGAGAGCTTATCAAAGAAGTGAACATCTTGTATGGGTCCATGCAAAGCATTTTAATTGATTATTTGCAAATGAGACGAGTGAGTGCGAAATTTGTTCCCAGACTTATGACTGATGAACGGAAGAAAGATCATGTGTCAGTTTGCATGGAATTGAAGAATTTGCTTGATGCAGATTTGGACTTCATTGACAAAATTATAACTGGAGATGAAAGTTGGCTATGTGACTGTGATCCCGAGATGAAAATCCAGAGTTCCTAATGGTATAATCGAGTGGCTCTCCTCGCCCTAAGAAGGCACTTCAGTCAAAATCGAGCGTCAAGGTCATGCACATTTTTTTAGACAATAGGGGCTTCGTGCGATCAGAGTTCTTTCCAGATGGAACAACTGTAAACTCTAGCATTTTTGAGACAATGTACAGAGAAAGAGACAAGAAAAATGGGCCAGTGTCTTCCTCCTTCATCACGACAACACGCCTTTCTTCTAATCCTCAAATTTGGTGGCAGAACAAAAGGTTCCTGTCTTTCCACATCTGCGTTACTCTTCGGATTTAGCAACAGGTGATTTTGGCTCTTCCCAAATGTAGAATCCATGCTAAAAGAAAAATGTATTAACACCATCGTGACATTGAGAGGGCCACGACGGAGCAGCTGAAGGCCCTTCTGAAAGAATACTTCCTAAAATGCTTCCATTAATGGAATCAATTTTGGTATAAATGAATCAATAACCAAGGAGAGTATTTTGAAGGAGATTAGTTTTAATTTTACGTAAGCTTATTACTTTGGTCGTAATAAATGATTCACAGTATATTTTGATCACACCTCGTATTGTTGCCCTCCCGACTCCCTCTTGAGGGAGTGGCCGGTGGCTGGTTCTCCCCTCTTCTCTTGGTGACCTGTGTGAGAGTGTTGGGCAAGTGGCCTTCTTCGGCTGCTGCCTCGCCACAGGGCCGGGGCCGGGGCCTTGATGACTGGCCTGGTGGGAACGCGGACCAGGCTACAGCTCAGGCTGGCTAGGACTAGGGTGGGCTATGCCGCCTGCGGTCACTTGGTCACTTGGGCAGCATGGTCGCAGCGGTGCCACAGGGGCTGGTATCTGCGCAAGCCCTCTCCAGCAGGGCTGCAGGGCAGAGTGGGTTCCTGAGCAACCAACGATGGATCAGTCAGACCTCTGGGTACCTCTTGCGTGGGGTCTGTGGGAGCTGGGTCACTGGGGTAGTCCCGGATGAATTCCCTCCATACAGGCGGGGCGGTGGGGGGGGGGGGTCATCTTTCTAGCTCTGGGTTGGTTTAGAGGCTTGAACAAGGGCCTCAGTACTACAGGTCTTGCTCGTTGCAGCTGCGCGGTCACCTGATTATTGGTTTTATGTGGGCAGGGCTCTACTCTTTGGCTAGCCATACTTGAAGGGCTTCCCGCCACGTCACTAACCCCCTCCCTTTCCCGTCTTACAGTAGGGCATGAGGCCAGGTGGGGTAGGAACGAGGAGTAAGGGCAAGACAGGTATCAGTTGGCAGCTGACACCTGGCCGACCAGACTCGCGGTGGTGTGGTGTGCCGTGATGTTGTTCCCGTCCGACCATCCAGGCTTGGTCGTGACTGCTCTTCCAGCAGGCCAATGTAGAGGAAGTATTCACTGTTTCGCCCAAGCACTTGGGGCGTGGCAGCTATGGGCGATGGATTTCTGCACTGGGCTGGTCAATGTTGCGGGTACTTCAGCCACTTCACAACTCACATCATTTCTGTGTCGGTAGGGAACGCGACAGGGCACAACGGCCAAAACCAGGTCACCAAGCCGGATTGCCTTGTCGGGGTCGGCGGAGCGTAGGCAAAGGTCCTTGGCAGGGAATTGATAGAGTAAAGGGGAAAAATGGTAAGTCCTTATCAATCAGAAGAGATGTTAAGTTTTTGGCTGGTGTTGATGCAATAAACAATAAAATAACATAACTGTCCCCCTCTGATTCACCTCAGAGGTTTGCCTTATAATGCCACACTGTCCTCTGTCCCTGACTCACGACCATGGAGGCGGCTGCGTATGTAGGCGGTAAGTTGGCATGGGAGCAAGCAGCTCACTGCCCCAGAAAAACTGACCTCTTGCACCCAGTCGCCATCTTTTATACGGTCTTGGCCGGATAGGAGTGTAGGGTAACCACAGCAAAGGAGGGATGAAGGCTTTGGCTGTGATCAGCATGCTTCGGGTAGGCTCGGCACACCCCTCTTCTCAGTGCTCAGGATGGGTGGTGAGCTGGGCATTCGGCGGGTTGTCGGCCTCCAGGCATCTGCAAGAACCTGTGCGCACTAAGAGCTTGCAGCAGGAGAACTGACATGGGTGCCCTTTGATTGAGGTGCAGGCATGTGACAATAGAATGACAGGCATCATTTTACATCTAATGATTTATTTTTATTTGTCACGCAAATTAAACTCCAAGTTCTCAGTAACTCTGTATTTTCCTGTCACATCGCGTCCTTTGTGCCACACCAGTTGTACTTTTGTGATTGCAGCATGATGGTTCTATTTAGTTGAAAATATTTTGAAATTGTATAAATTGTGTTCTTTTCATGATACTTTCAATGGGCAAGATTTATTTAAAATACTACTTGGGACGTACACCATTTCTGGTTTACACTGTATGTAATAGAGAAACCTGAAGCATGGACAAAAAAACAAAAGAAATACACAGACACACAGAAAAACACCAAAATCATTTGATGTCAAATATTAAATGTATAGACAGCACAGATATTTCCCTGAAAGGAATTAGTCAGAACAATATCACAGCACAAACGAACACATTGGGCTGACAATAACGAGACATTTGCAGCAAAAATAATAAATACAGACAAACAACAACCTTGGACAGCATACTGACAGACAAAGGAATCCTATGATGATACTTAACAGATAATATGGACAACACAACAATGACAACACACACAAACTGTTCTTTCTTAGGAAGATTACTGTGTTCTTCTATGTTGTCATTGTTGTGTTGTAATAAATATCTGTTTAATTTTATTGCTGGATGTGCCTGTGCGTTGCTGTATTGCCGTTGTGTTGTCCAGATTGTTTGTAAGTTACATCATAGGGTTCAAATGCAACATATACAATGTAACACCTGGTTGATTTACGAACAATGAATAAAAGTTTTCCGTGATTAAATTTATATTGTTAAAATTTAAATGTTGAACTAACTCAACTATATTAAGTTAAGTTTGTAGCAATTATTTATATACTAATTTAAGACATTTCAGCAAAAACAAGTATACATACATATTCCTAGTGCCATAGTAGGGTAAGTGTTTAAAAATATTTGAGGTTAATTTTTTAAGTATTAATTTCAAAATGTTTTCAGCCATGCCAAAGAAATATACCGTGTTTTCTCTCATAATTGTCGCACATTTTATTCTAAAATCAAGTTTGAAAAGTAGGGGTGTGATGATTATGCAGCGGAAAAAAATTTTGTTAGGTAAAGTTATTCATAGAAACAAAACCCGTTCATGGTAAGTACGTTTATTTAAAAAAAAAGGTGGAGTATACAAGAGCATGCGAAACAATTTATATTAATAATTCATTAAACAAAAACCTTTCTTCAACTTTAAATAGAAAAACAAAATCTGTGACCCGATGACCTGAACGCAAGTGACTTGAAACTGTGACGTGAACTAACGCGTAACTACAGTCGTAGTACATACTTGCCATGAAAGAATGCGGGCCATCAAATGTAGTTAACTCGGCTCTTGACAGAGAGCACGTGTTGCATGCAGTCGGCGAGATCTCGATATTCGACTACGTGCGCGCGCTCTATACGGGAAGCCACATAACCAAACACGAATGATGCCTACTAGCGCTGGCTTCATGTTTATAAGCGTACACCGCGGCGACGCAGGCGGTCAGATAAAGGAGATAATGTTTAAAATGCCTTTAAAAGAAAATTTACACATCAGACAACTTTGTATTTCCGTTAATTAAATAAGTAGTGGTCATGCCGGAATAAATATTAGATTTCTACATTTTATGATCTTGGCATAAGAGTTATACTTAAGAAGTGGTATAACTGAGACAAAAGTGAGTGGTTTATTTTGGTAACTGTTGGTCCCAATGATTTGTGGTGGATGGACATTGTGTGTGTGCAGGTGGACCTTAGCCTGAAGCGGGTCAGGACGCTCTGTGGCACAGGCGTGCAGGGCAGTGACCTCGCAGGGGGCGGGAACGCCAGGCAGCAGGCCCTCTCCTCGCCCTGGGACCTGGCGGTGGTGCCGGGCGTGGTGGTGCGTGACCACCAGCTGGTGCTGATCGCCATGGCCGGCACGCACCAGGTGTGGGCGCTGTGCTGTGCCACCGCCCCTGAGTTCTGGAAGGGCAGGTGAGATTCTCCCAGCCAGCAGATCTTGGTAGTTAGTCTACTGACTATGGGTAGAGGTTTTACAGAACTTACTAGTAAATTACACATTTTTGATTGCATTGAAGCTGCTAACCAAAACCATTGAAACATTGAAAAGTCAAAGAGTATGTAAAACCAGATATGATACTATGTAATTTAGACAAGGAAAAATTTATTCACTTGGTTTTGTAACATGCATATCTAAACAATTCGTGCATCTTCAAAAATAGTTGTCTTTTGTGAATATTATTTCTGTGACTACCCAGACATAAAAATACCAGTCTTATGTATTTTAAATAATCAAGTACACCAAACCCTCACTTAGCATGACTAATGCTTTCCTAAAAATGTTCGTGTTATTGGAAATCGCGTATTCTGAAGCATGTCTCCATAAATAGCAAGGTTAATTTACTTAATGTGTTCCAAAATGTATAGGGAAATATTCTTTACGTAAAACAAATGCGTAGAATAACACTCAATGATAAATACAACACAACATTTATCTTTATAAGCCTACCATCGAGTACTTTGTATGGAAAATATGTCATCACGTAACGGTAGATAGGTGGTTAGGTACTTCAAAGTTATAAAGTGCTTATTCGCGTATCACTGCTTGGTTTACACCAATCCTGAAAGGCAGTGATTTTTTTTTCCATTCTACCATTCATTTAACAACTTTTTCCATGTGAATCATTTACCCATATCTGTTTCGGTATCTAATGTCAAATATATTTCCGCTAGTACATCCAACAGCATCAGACTTATACATACGTTTGTTAGAGTCTTTATTTACGATATGTACAATTGTGTGCATAGTTAACTTGCTTAAAACTAAAGTGCGAACAATATAACTGTGGCCTTCACAACATTTTACATGCCACAATACTTCTAGTTTTGTCTTAAATACTTGAACACAATGCCTTATGCTCTTGAGTTCCCTGCCACTGGCTAGATTGAAGTTCATCACGGCCCGGTCTGTGGCCAGGCGACAACAGTATGGCCCGGTGGAATATGCGCAGAGTAAAAACATTTGGTCCTTTAAATCCAATAGCCACAACTGAACTTGCCATAGCTGATGTTGCACAACAGCCGATAGCATGGTCACCTGCGCGCACATCTCTCCCTCTCATAAAGCTAACTGTATGCCACGACACATCTGTTTTTTAACGAGCTGAAGCAGACTTCGTGGCGTCATGCCCAACTTTTTTTTTTTTTGCCTGTGAAAATTTTGTGCTAACTGAAATCTACATATGTGCTATTCAAGACTGGGGCATTAAAATTAACATTGTGCTAAATGAATATGTGCAATTTGAAGACATGCTAAGTGAGAAATTTGTATATACATGAGACAACCTCAGCGATCAACTTTATTTACCATTTAACTTGAGATCACTGATTAATGGTTGGATTCTTGGCTAAGCTATGGATATTTGAGTCATTTTCATCACTAACCTTTTGTAAGTTTATGTCATAAGCTTTTCCCATTCAGTCTTAAGGGTTTGAAGTGTAGGCATGAATTGACTCTTGACATTGACATGTGTGTAATTTAGTAGCGTTTTTGGATTGGTTTTAGGCCACAAGGAAGAAAACAGTAGTATTATTTTGGTTTTTCATATTTATCTACCTATGCTGAATCAATTTAAATTTATTGTGTGTTTACAGATTTCATGATGTGTGTGTTGTTGATGTGCAAATAATTTTCTGGTGAGGAATAAATGAGGACATATTAGTTAATAAAGGAGTTTGATGCATCCATAGGAAAATGGTAATCCAATTGATTTAAGTCTTGAAGTAAATATTTCTTCAGCTACAATCTATGGCAAGGGAGGGAGCGGGGTGTGCAATGGGAAAAACAGTGGGCAAAGTGGTTCTCTCCCCCCTCCTCCCAACCAAATTCTGTATACACTTTTGGCTACAATGAAAGTTTTTTTAGCTCACCAATTCATTTGTTGAATATTTTCCCCGTAGTCATTTAAAAACGTTCCTTCTAGTTTTGTTTTAGCTGAGAAAATTCAATATTTTCTAACAAAAAACTGAAGGGATATAAATATGTTTGGGTGTCTGTAATCTTGATGTGTATTTGCAGACAAAAAGAAAAAATATATATAATAATGCATGTAAGTAAATTATGTGTGTATAGTACACAGAGCACAATAAGTCTGTATGTGGAAGCCTGGGGAAGCTGTGAAAGTACGGTATTAATGCGTGTCATGCAACTCACGTAAAAGTAAAACTGTGGTCCTTGCTGACATCACGTGTCAGACCCAGCTGGTGGCGGGCACTAGGCAAGGCGACTATGAGTTCAGTCCAAGCTGTTTCTTTCTGTCTTCCTCCTCCTACCCAAAGCACAAAGGAGGTGTTCCCACAAGCCAACGCGACTACCTGCTTACATCCTAAATACAGTTATCTATACCTCTGCTAGGAAAGACACATTCGATTTTCTTCCATGCGTCACCCACCCGCTGTTTACGATCTGAGCGACACAACCTCCCCCTTCGAAGGCTTCCTTGCAACTGAATGCCCAGTGGTGCGACCCTGAGTCTTATACAGTGCTCTTAGGGCATTCAGCGATCAGTTTTTATGCTATTGTGAGTGAAGTATCGGTTTTAAGTCATTCTGAAGTAGGGGTATCACTTGAACAGCCTTAAATTACATTTGTGGATTATGATTATGCAAAGGTAAGTATGTTGTGCTGTCTGTTAAGAGTCTTTTTATTTAATTCTGCGGTTATCCATTACTGAGCATCAGCTTCACTTGGTTGCTGTACCTGGCTGGTGGCAGGATGCACCTGGCCGGAGACTGCATCGCGCTGGCCGGCAGCGGGCGCGAGGAGAACAGGAACAACTCTTATCCTCACGCTGCAGGCTTCGCCCAGCCCTCAGGCCTTGCGTACAGCCCCCAGCACGACACTGTCTACATTGCCGACAGCGAGAGCTCGTCCATCCGCCAGCTGTCCTTGGCCACCGGCAAGGTGTCCGCCCTCGTTGGCGGGGATGTCGACCCCCACGTAAGTGTCCTTGGATGCCATCAAGTAACTTTTAAGATGTTCCAATGTCTCTGATTTGTGCTGTGTAACATCACTCAACAAGATGTATAAATCCACAAAACATTTCTTACAACTCAGTCTTACATGCCATGGTAAGATTTTAATGTGTTTGTGTCATAATTTTTTGATAGTGATTCCTACAGATGTTTGACAATATAAGCACTGAAAATGTGCTCTAAATTAGATGCTATTATTAAAAAGTCAGGCATGTCGATAATAAACTAACTTCGACATGGTTACTACCTGAGTTCTCTTCATAAAGTATTTGATGGAACCAGATATTGGATAATAAAACCATTTTAAGACGTTTTTCAAGGGCCTGGATGTTAAAAACTTACTAACAGGGAAAACTTCTTAAAAGGGAAGATCAGTTGCTATGTAAAAAAATCATTAAAATAACATAATTAGGTTATGCGCTGTTTGTTCAGCTTTCTCTTTTAAAATTTGACCATTTGTGGGGATTTCATTACCACAAATATTTGTTGTTGGTTAAAAGCATAGCATTACTTTTTTGCTGAGAGGAAATTGTTTGGTATGAGAGCAGGAGGAACCGGGAGAGAAAGGGAATAGTTAGGTACGTGGTGGGGGAACCGGCAGAGGAGACCGCACAGCACACGCTTGCACACATTTGCATACACTTGCATACACTTGCATACACTTTTCAACACACTTTTGCACCCTCGCGCTCTTGTGCACTTGTATATACACAGTTGTTTCTTGGGAGTGGCGCATCAAGCTATCCCCACCCTGGAGCTGTTGGTGCAGTTGGTGACCAGTGGCCTGGCCTTGAGCTGGCTCCACGTGGTGGCATGTGGCTCAGGTTTAACCATACAATGCTGTAGGCATAGGCGGGCTGCAGCGGTAGGGACCCGCCTGCACCTGATGCCACCCCGACTTAGGGATTATTTGGGCAGAGGGCAACACGATGGGGTTGGAGCTCATTGTTGTGCACTGTGCCACGGGCCAACATCACAAGAAAATATTGTTCTTTCATGTATGAATTATTAATTTAATTACCTGTGTAAATCAGTATTGTTTAATAGTTGTATTTTTTTTTTTATTATTTGAGACATACCCGCATTATTACTATTCTCAGTTATTATTTTTGACGTGATAACGTCTTATAAATCGATGAACGCCGGCTGCACGCATGAAAAAGCATGACTCATTGTCACGTTCCGCCTGAGCCGAGCGTGCAAGAACCGGCCAACCACAGTGCGAGAAAATCTTCTATAATATCAAACAGGTTAAGGCGGGCTTTTAAAAGCAGCAATTTAAAAAATTTCATTATTTGTCCAATTTCGTCATTTCAAATAAATAATTTATTTACATTGAGATGATTTCAGTTTATTTCTATAACTAATTGTTTGTGATTTTATTTAAACAAATTATTTAAATTAAATTAAAAAAAAAACTGTAAATAATACGTATGTGAAAATGAAAAAGTATGCAATTTTTCATTAATGTTTTCTTATGACGTTATCACGTAAAATTATCGTCCGTAAACCGACTTTACAGACAACCCCCTTTTTTTTGTTCAGTTAAAAGCTACTAATAATTTATCTCTACCTGATAAGCAAGAAGATTCACTTCTGTCACACATGGACTCCACTCACACAAGTTTTTATCTTCGGGAATAGTTTTTGTGCATTTTATTTAATTTTTTCTTTGTTCGATATGATTGTTGATGCCATTGTTGGAGCATTAAAATCTATTTGCCACTTCACACTTTTTGGAGGTGTTGACAGCTTTAAGAATTTCCAGTTTTTTGGCAATTATGCTGACACATGTTTTGTTACTCATGATGATTGAAAGTCTACCACTACATATGTGCAGAGAAAAGATTTTAATTTAGATATTTTTTACTTAATCATTTGTATTTTTGTGGTACTGTTTAAAATTGGACTATATAGTGGTTAAGGTAAGGTTATATTTAATAAGGCTTACATTCTACAGTGACACAGATACAGAGACAGATCACGTGAACAGAGACATATCATACAGAATGGAGTATCTACATTTGCACGCATGTGGACATAGGTAGACCCATTGGGATTAGTTCGACAATGCCCAGCTCTTCTGTTCATATTAGTCTGTGCGACCAGTAGGATCTTGGTATTTGACCGTGGTGATAGCCTTGTTTACATTTTTAATATGTTAAAAATGGACTCAAGTACAAGATTCTATCATTCCTTGTTAATTTTTATTATATGTGTTAATCCTAACATTATGTTTACTTATTACAGAATTTTTCAAATTAAATTAATTTTTTATAACCGAAAAATTCATTCTCTTTGTGCCATTTGTTATGTTACTGTGCATTGTGGAAGTGGCAGACATAGTGAAATGTAAACTTAAAAATATCTTGTGGTTTAGTAATCCATTTCTGATTTTACGTTCCCATGTCATTGTGGAATGGGCTTAAACAAAAAACATGGCTGCTGACATCATAGAAGTACATCTTTTACAGGTAGGATCAACCAAAGAAAAAAACACATGAAAACATTGAGCAAATATCTTTAAATTCTTTTTATTCAAAGACATAATGAACATTGTAAAATATTAAAAGTGAGAGAAGAATATTTTTCAAAGTCTTAATTTAAAGAATATCAGTCTGTTCCTTGGACAGGGTAGCCGGCTCCTGAGTGTGTCAGCCCCGTTCCATCCATGTAGATCCTGCCTCAGGCGGAAACTTTATGTCAATTTTTATTCACTCATTTCTATTTTCATATGGCCTGAAAGACAGGTGAATCCAAGATGGCATCTTTTGGTTTCTATCTATTACCCATAATTGCATACAGTGGTTAATGCCTATGCTTTTGGTATCCCTACTTTTAGTGGAAAAGAAAAAGATGGTGAATCATGGTAACATGCTTAATATTTATGGTTGTTTGTACATGAGGAAGAATATAAAACAGTTACTTCCACATATTAAAAAATCGGACAAATTATTCTAATGTGATGCAAATATATATGTATTAGGGCTGGGCCGATACCACTTTTCACCGATTCCACCGATAGCGATTCTCATGGGCCGATACTGCAGATACTCGATGCCGATACTAACCAAAGAAATGTTTATGTTATGAAAAGATATTTTACGAGGGTTATTTTTTTTCAACCTCCGATCGGCTGTAATAAAAAACGGGAATGAATTGGGAAATTATTTTAATGTCAAAAGAAACGTACATCTTTACTCTATTTTTCCACATAATCACCGTGCAGATTGAGGCATTTGTCGTACCGATGCACCAGATTTCCAATACCCTCTGCATAAAATGATGCCTCCTGCCTATTCAGCCACGTTTTAACAGTGCTCTGCAGTTCATCATTGATGTTGAAGTGTCGTCCTCCAAGCCACTTTTTCAATGTGGGGAACAGGTGATAGTCACTCGGTGCCAAATCCGGACTGTAAGGAGGGTGATCAAACACTTCCCATCGAAATCTTGCAAGGAGTTGTGTTACGGCGGCACTATGCGGTCGGGCGTTGTCATGAAGCAAGACAACACCAGATGTCAGCATTCCTCTCCACGTGTTGCGTATCGACTGTCTTAGCTGTCGTAGTGTCGCGCAGTATGCAGCAGCATTGATTGTTGTCCCTGGCTCCATGAAATCAACCAGTAGCACACCTTGGTGATCCCAGAACACTGTAGCCATCTGTTTCTTGGTGCTGAATGTCTGTTTGAACTTTTTCGGCTTGTTTGGAGAATAGGTGTGCATCCACTGTTGTGATTGAAGTTTTGTTTATTCATTATCGAAATGAATCCATGTTTCATCACCTGTCACAATTTGAGTCAAAAAGTGTTCACCATCGTCTGCGTAATGCAGCAAAAACGACAAGGCTGATGCCATTCGCGCTCCTTGTTGATGTCGGTCAACATCTTGGGTACCCATCGGGCACAGATATACGTGTATCCGAGATTGTCTGTAACAATGGCGTATAGGGCTGACCTTGAAATGAGCGGAAATTGTTCAGACAGTTCTGAAATCGTGAATCGACGTCTCTCACGAACAACTGCACCAACTCTCTGAACTGTTTCATCTGTTGCTACCGACTTCCTTCCTTGGCCACCTTCATCATGAACATCAATACGGCCTTCGCGGAATTTCCGACACCACTCTCGCACAACGCCATCGCTCATAAAGTTTTCACCGTACACAACACTCATTCGGCGATGGATTTCTGCTGCAGTGTGCCCTTCTGCCTGTAAGAAACGGATGACTCCACGCAGCTCGCATTTCGCCGTACAGTTTATCGTTGCAGCCATGTTGACATTCCCATAACCAAGCTTCAACTGAGGTGTGAGTTGGCCGCTCCACATGGTTGGTGGAAGGGGGTAAACACTACGAGACGTGTCGATTCGTGTACGAGCGATTAGGGTATCGATTAATGGGCATGCCATGGAGAAATGAAACTGTAATCACACTGCAGGGCACTGTTAAAACGTGGCTGAATAGGCAGGAGGCATCATTTTATGCAGATGGTATTGGAAAGTTGGTGCATCGGTACGACAAATGCCTCAATCTGCACGGTGATTATGTGGAAAAATAGAGTAAAGATGTACGTTTCTTTTGACATTAAAATAATTTCCCAATTCATTCCCGTTTTTTATTAGAGCCGATCGGAGGTTGAAAAAAAAATAACCCTCGTACTTATAAAGTATTTTTTTTTCCACATTATAATGACAGAGTACCATCAAACGGTCAAAACACTTACTAACATGCATCTTACAATAATATTAATAAAACACACACAAATACTTTTTTTTTCAGCCCACATGTTTAAGCATTGCCCAATTTTGTTCATAAGGGTATAAAAATATGCCCTTGGTATCTTCATTTGATTGAAGAGTTAAGTATTTCCAAACTTCACTTCTCTTCCCAGCCGTATCATCACACTCAGAAAAATCTTTAAAATATCACTTTAGGTTTAGATTTTAACAAATCAAGCTAACGTAAATACTAAATTGTAAACAAACACAACATAACATCAGCAAAGCCATAGATATATAAAAACCATGGAGATGGGGCAAGCTACTCAGACGTCTTTCAGCAACTGTTTCTATGATCGCGAGTGCTGTAAACGTGATCACGAGTGTGCAATTTACTTTATTGCGAGCACTGGTAAACGTAACGTGAGGCTATCTTTGCTCCACAGTTGGCAATGAATATTTATTTATTTATTTATTTAGTTTTTGTTCAGTGGATTCCATATGGAGTTAAGAGCTCCGGGATATAGAACAAGTCAAGTCAATTTTATACAGATAATACATATATAATACATACTGCATAAGTACAATTATTAAACATTATAGAGTACATTGGTACATAAGAAATGGTATAAACTCAAGTTTAGGACATTTATGCATTTATAGTATGCACGTCTCTATGGTTCTTGGTCTACATTGTATTTTTAAAACAATCAACACGACCGGTTTTCTTTAAAACAGTAGCGCTGTGGGAAGGAAACTTAGGGTAATAGTGCATAAATTACAAAATTAGGCAATTATTTTAAAAATTAGTTTTGACTTGCAAAAAAACCAGTTGCGTGAAATACCATTCCTTAGTGATTTTTTTTCTAACAAAAACAATATAACACAGTTTAAGAACTTGGACTGAGGTATCAGCGTGAAGTATCGGCAAATATTTTACAGATGCTGCTGATGCCGATACTCTGAATATCGGCCGATACTTAAGAATCTGAATCGGCATCGGCCCAGCCCTAATATGTATATATATGTGTACTCAGGTGTGTGCATATGTTTATATATTTATATCCCTACAAGATGTTTTACATGTACTGTATCAACAGTTAATTATGAAGTATTTTCATTATTAAATATATAAATGTGGGTGTTTTGGGTATGTTTTAATGCGATCTCTCTGTACTGGAATGTTTGGAAATATGGCAGTTAGCATGGTGTGTTGCATGTGTGTCCAGAACTTGTTCTGTTTCGGAGACGTGGATGGGGTGGGGAGCACGGCCAGACTGCAGCACCCGCTGGGCGTGGTGTGGAACGAGGGCGACGGTCGGCTGTACGTGGCTGACTCCTACAACCACAAGCTGAAGGTCGTGGACGTGGGTACATGGTTGTGCTCCACCGTGCTGGGGTCTGGTGCCCACGGCAATGCCTGTGGCAGCTACGCTGACCCAGCCAATGTTCAGGTACCCTGTCATCAATCTTTATAGAGCTATTTGGATTGTTAAGTCCTGCTCAGACATGGCATTTAGGTTTATTGCTAGGAATAGGTCGATTCCACATTCCTTCAATTCCAATTCCACAATTTACCTTGATTACTGGTTTGATTCCTGTTCTAATTCCCAATTTTACAAATCCACAGTTTTGTGTTCTTGTTAAATTCCTATCCTGCCATGCTCTTTAAAAGTCCTGTTTGTTTTGTTTTAACTTGATGTGTGTCTGTGAACGTTTATATTGACATTGAAACACTAACTGATCATGAGATAGTTTCTGTTTATAATGATTCAAATTCACAATGGATTAAATAATAACATAAGATATCGTGATAACTGCAAATGAAACACCAACGCAAACATGGAAACAGTGCATTTTGTACAAAAATTTGTTTTCACACAGGCAGCAACATGTTATACACGAACACTAAATCTTAGTCATTTAATTTATTCACTTTATATACCTTTAATCCAATTCTCAACCAACTTCTTTTCAGCAAAAATTATTTACACCAAAGTATTGAAAATATAAAATTAGATTTTTTTTTATTAAATACAGTACTAGAAAAAAAACCTAAAATGTTTATGAACAACACGATTGGCCAGCCTGCTTTAAACTATTTACTTCAACATTGCGTTTTATGATTGCTTGCTACATGGAAGTGAAAGATATTATGTTTACAAGTGAAGAGAAAAGTTACGTTAATTTGTATTAATTAAATAGAGTTATATTGAAATCAGGTTGCAATATTTTCCCCACAAGTACAGAAATCTAACTTTACCTAGTTAGTACAGTGTTACAGATTATATGGGTGGTTGCAGTTGTGATCGAACGTTCAAATAATATACTATGTCTTTTTTATAGTGATGCTAGGAAGTTGCACAAACATTGTCAGCTTACTGGCTGGAAAATACAGCAGTTTTGGCAAGAATCACTTAATTTATGTGAATCTATTTTATATAAAATTTATCAACATTCATTACGACCTACCACTCTAATATGCTACGATTCCTTGTATGGTACGAGTCCTTACAGCTCTGAATCGACGGTTCCAATTCCTGGTTGAATCGGTGGAATCAAAAGCATTAAAGAGAATCGACATGCCCAGCTCTAGTTTTTGCTTATTCAGTTTATTTTTTTGTTATTTTGAGCACTATTGAAATGTATATATTAAATAATTCTTAAATATGAATTACAAATCAAAACATAATTAGTGTGTGTAAAAAAAAAATAAGCCAGTGAGTCTTTTAGTACTTGCCAGTGATGTGTAAACATCTAACCTCGGTAACCAGCAAATTCTTGTGTTCTCATGCTGCAAATAAACTTAAAATATGAAACAAGGACACCAAATGTAATGTATAATTCTATTAAATAATGCCGAGCATGATATATGTACGAAAAATATTCATTTCAGAGAAAAAATATTTTTCCCCTTTTTAAAACTTAACTATATTCACACTTCGAAAATACAAATATTTGTTTCCTTAAGAATATTTGCCATATCATAACTTGTGATTTCGTTGCAGGCGATGATCACTGATGAAGTTAAGTCATTTGTATGATATGTTTTGATATTTCAATGGAATTTCATAATGAAAAACAAAAACAATAATCAACGTTTTAAACAAGAAAAGCAAAAAACATACAAAGTTTTTTTTCACTACTCTCGCTTATCTTTAACGGAAAAATCGTATGAATGATTCAATACACGAAATATTTGTTATTTCAAATTTGATAACAAAAAATTAGAGATGTACGAACCTGCAAATTTTTAAGTCGAGTCGAGTCGAGTCGAATTATACAAAAATTAGTTCGAGTCAATTCGAGTCGAGTTTGTAGATCATAAATTCAAGTCGAGTCGATTCGAGTCTGAATTTTTATTTGAATCTTTGACACTTAAGTTGAGCTTGAATATTTGCACTTTACTGCTAAGAGTCCTTAGACTGGCCCACGTAATCAAATATATTTAAAATACAAGTATTAATACAAATAATTCATTTAGAATAAATTCTTAACTGATATAATACAATTCAATAATTGAGGTATAGAGCATAGAAAAAAGTATTTTTTGAATTTTTAAATTTTATTTAACAAATATTGCCCAACTATGAAAATTAAAAAATTTGATATCTCCTAAAGTATTTGGAATTTCTTATATCTGCCGGCTTTAATGAAAAGAGGAATTTAAAGAGCATATAATTAAAGTATTTTCAGAATTTTTAAATTTTATTTAACAAATATCGCCCAACTATGAAAATTAAAAAATTCAATATCTCATAAAGTATTTGGAATTTCTTATATCTGCCGGCTTTAATGAAAAGAGGAATTTAAAGAGCATATAATTAAAGTATTTTCAGTTTTTAACATTTTTTTTCGCAAATACCGCTCAACTACATATTTACCTTATTTTGGACCGAACGAGTTAGCTGCAGCCTGCAGCATTCACGAGTCAATAAAAAAATGAATATAATTTAGGCTTGTTGGCGCGAAGGTTAGGTTACGTTTCACACAATCATTAGAACATTTTTGAAAACTTTCACTTATGGGAAGTGTAAGGCCGTGCTACAATTAACGCAACATTACAATAAACGTTCCCATAACAAATATAATACATTTAAAGATTATTGCTACAACACTAACGCCGTTACGTTGCCGGCCAATCGCAAGCTGGCACTTCCAACCAATCCATGCTTTTGTATTTGTATTAAATAGTTACACTTTATAAAATACTTTATACTTCATAATTAATTTTAACTTGCCACTTAACTTGGATAGCAAACAATTATACAAAATGCAATCTCGCCGAACGTAATAGTGTAAACAAACACGGAAAAAAAATTCATGTTCGCCAACCTACACTTCCTAAAATTAGTGGAGCAAAGTTTTTTTTTTTAACTGCCATTTCGTGATTGGTGGCGTAACAGTCGCAAACATGCGCTCTGTAACACAAATATAACGCTACCGTTAATTTATTATTGTAACGTTGCGCCGATTGTAGCACGGATTTACTAAAAAAAGTAATATTTGGGCCGATATTATGATTATAAAATTTAATTTGTGTTTTGTTTATTAAAAATGTGTTCGTCTTCTTTGCTATGTGGTCACACCTGTTAAGTTGGCAATATGTAAAACTAAAATATAAATAATATAGCCGATTGTCGTCATTGTTTGTAAGTACGTGTTTCGGTCTTACGTACGTATTTTTAGTGTCGGCCGAAGTCACGTAAGGAGATATTAAGAATTGTAATTCAATTTTATTATATTTTATCATCAAGTTTTACCCAATTTCCTTTCGAGTTTCGCCCCGTCGAGTAAAATAAACTCGAATGCCGAGCTGAGCCGAGCTGATGCTACTCGCTCGACTCGACTCGAATTTTCAAGTCTCGGCCCATCACTACAAAAAATTATTTGTATCTGTTTCATCACACATGCCAGTATTGGCACAAAATAAATAAACTTAAACCATGGATTACACCACCATAAAACATGGACACTCCATTGCAGTGGCTATTAAAAGAAGTGAACACCATAGTGTCAACATATATATTGATAGTCACAAGCAACTGAACAACTTGCGACACAGTGGCAGCTTATTTGCTGTATTTATCTATGGCGAAATAAAAAAAATGTAAAGAATGTTTTCAGATTCTAGATTAAATTAGCAAAAATTGTGTTTATAATATTGCTAGCTGCTGTTAACAACGAAAATGTGTGAATAACCAAGGTTTAAATATGTAAATATGTGCTCATTTAATCACTTATTTGGGAATACAGCATTTCAATAAAAGATTGACGTTTTTCGCGAAGTGGATTCAAATTCACTGTATTTTGCTATTCACAAAAACGTTTTGGATTAATATGTAGGAAATCAGGCAAATAGGAAATGAAATTAAAGGTTGTTTTGATTAAATTTAGATAGCTGCATAATAAAAAATGCAATTTTTTCTTTCATAATTAAAATATATTGACAAACATTTTACTTATAATTATTGTAGTTGACTTAACCCAACTAACCTCTCACTCAATTATTATTTGTCTAATTTTCCAGAAGCCACTACACTGCACATTTACTTTTCCTTTCCCTATGTATTTGCTACATGTAAAAATGATTTTTTAGTAGGATTATAATTCTCATTCTTATTTTTAAATTTCAACATTTGTATTGGAGAATAATATGATATTCGTATTCATATCCGATTCAAACAAAAAAACTGATATTAGCACAGACCTAATGTTATTACATCAGTGTATATTTTGATTATAAAAGTTTGTATAGCAATTTGCTACACATATTGACTTTTGTGTATCAGTTAACCTAATTTTGTGTAGCAATTGCACGGGAATGTTTTGTACCATTTTTTATTAAGAAACCATATTTAGCCTAAATAAAAATTGAGTACTTACAAAATCCAAACAAAGGAGTAGTTAAGTTACATTTGGAAAGTAAAGATTGTTATTATTTACTGTAACTCTTTGTTAATGTTCACAAAACTGTAGTAGGCCCTACTATACCGTGTTTTATCATCGCATAATCGTCGCACATTTTATACTAAAATCAAGTTTGAAAAGTAGGGGTGCGATTTTTATAAGAGAAAAAAAAAATTGTTAGGTAAAGTTATTCATAAAAACAAAACCCATTCATGGAAAGTACGTTTATTTAAAAAATAGAGTATGCAAAAGCACACCAAACAATTTAAATGAATAAGTCATGCAACAAAAACCTTTCTTCAATTTTAAATAAAAAAACATAATCTGTGATCCGAATGCATGCCTGACTAACGCATAACTATCGTCGTAGTCCACACTTACCATGAAAGAGTGTGAGCCATCAGATGTAGTTAACTCTGCACTCGACAGAGAATGTGCGTTGCATGCAATCGGTGAGATATCGATATTCGACTACGTGTGCGCGTTTTATACGGAAAGCGCTGGCTACATTTTTATAAGTGATACACCACGGCGACGCAGACGAACAGATAAAGGTTATAACGTTTAAAAAGTCTTCAAAAGAAAATTTATACATCAGACAACTTCGTATTTCCGTTACTTAAATAAGTAAGTGGTAATGTCCGAATGAATATTAGATTTCTACTTTAAAATACGCCATTTATACGGTTAAAATACCTACACAATGCGCTCTGAATCTAATTGCAGGACCAAAAACATCATGCGACGTGTACGCGAGAGGTTTTTTATCCAAATTTTGACGCCCTAAAATATTGGTGCGACGAATGTGCGATAAAACAGGGAACGTACTTAAATCCTTGAAACTTAAACACAGAACTATTTTAGTCTGAAAATGTTTCTGTTTCTGTACTTCTGATGCTAGTCTCCAGCTTCTTCGATGGTCCTGGTGGAGGACCATAAGGGATTGTTTGTGGATGGCAAAGTTTTTTTCAGAAGAAAATTTTAGTAGCATGGTTGGTGAAAACTTCTGCAGCTCTGCCCCTTCAGTGGATATTTTCAAAAAATTGATTAATTTCATAGTGTGTAAACTGTTTCTGTAATCTGTCTTGACTCTCTTCATTGTAGAAAATGCTCTCCCCAGTTTGGCATTTGAAACTGGAAACACTCTTAGTATGTTAATAATGTGACAATGGTTTGAAAAATTACTATTTCCACAGTTCATTCATTACCTGACAGATGCTTTAAGTTATGGTGCCAGAATATTTTAAATTTTCCCACTCATTTAAGATACCCTCCTCTTTTATGTCATTTTTCATGAAGCATTTCTGGTAGTAACATGACGAAAATGTTATTTTTCTACACCCAAAAATTAAAGTTTGTTTTTATCTGTAGACCATATTTTCATTTCCATAATGTTAATACTGCAGCACTGATAACTTCAGAGTCATGCAAATTCAAAAACCTTTTGTAGACAATATTGTGCAGAATGTATGAGAATGATATCTTAGCTGCTTTTAAATGCATCTATAGATGATCTGTTTGTTAAATTAATGCCTTGATGATTTAGGCTTGCATTGTGATCATTTGAATTCAGTAACTTAATGAATCAGTGAAGGAACCATTTTGCATGCGGTTTAATGTTGAGTACAGTTTTTTCACAATGGTCAATGCATACATCATGACCAATGTATCTCTCTGTAGTAAAAGGGACAGTTTCGAGAAATGACTCTCAAGATGTCATTGAGAAAAACAACCCATATGAGACATTTTGCTGTCTTGAGACTGCATATAAAACCAGTCAGTTTTGTAGAAAGCTGAGTACTTTCTGCAGCCGATGTTTCTAGCTGTTGAACAAAAACACCATGGTTTGTGAGAAGTAACTCAAGTGACTTATTCTTGTGAGAGACCCATCTCACACCTTGTACTCTCACATAGGTACTGACGTAACATTTTTGTCCTCTAAAAGTTAAGCAATTTCTTTAAACTAGACTCATGCTGTAGAATTCATGAATATTATTTATTAATACAAATATATCTGACAGTTATGTTGCCTGATCATAGTCCTTAACACTTAACTCCAGATGGTGACTGAGGCAGCTAACTGTAAGCAACCATGGGCAAGTATCATGTTTCCAATGACCCAAATTCACAGACTCACCAACAGCTAGGAACCCCTACAAGTTTATTTTCAATGTCAGCCATATCAAAATCATTCAAAGATCCTGATAATAGTATTGAGAATGCCCTTTACCATTCCATCTACCTAGTCTGCTATTTTAATAAATTTACATTGTACATCAGCATCTTTATCTGCATACATCAGAAATACAATCTCTTTTTCAGTGACACATCTGTTGAACCATCACAGCAAATGCTGAAGTTAAAGGGTTATTCTAAAAGTAAAGGACATTTGTTACTCTAGATATTTTTTATGTAAGATATTGAAACACATATGATACCTTAGATGTTTATTTACGTAGTCGCCATACAATGTAAACATTTGTCATAGCGTATCACCAGCCTTCTGCCTACTCAGTTACCACCAAGTTGTTGAATCAGTCATAAACATTCTCTTTCAGTCCATCTATAGTGAAACTTGTATCTTGTTGAATTTTTTCCTCAGTCCTTGATTTCAGTTTGTCAGTCACAACTGGTCATCCTGAGCGTTCTTTGTCATGAATATTCGTTTGCCCGCCATTAAACATGTTTCAATATTTTCAAACTGAAGCATAAATCATCATATTACTACTATAAATCTCACTTATCTGTCTGTAAATTTTGGTAGGGCTGACATTTTCACATTCAAATAGTGTATCACACTTGGAAGGATCTTTAACTTTGTTACACATTTCACAGCCTTTCTATAAAAAGTAAACAACAGTTGCGGTTTGGTTCGCTTTTAGCGCCAAACTGGCAGAGGAATGGTAAGGTCTATGACTGGGTGGTGGGAGAACTGTGTGGCTCCTCCATTAAAACGTTCTTTATTTTTTGAATGACCCTCATATGTAACTTTTTAAATTCATCTTTTAATGAAGTTTCATGTTTTTGTCAATACTTTCAGAGAATTCTTGAAATTTTACGTCATTGTTATTCATATTACCAAGGTTAACATTATGAGTTTTTTAAGATGAAAAATTTTTGCAAATTTGTGAAACTCAATTTCTTCTTTGGTTAATACATATTACATTGACGTACTGTTTCAGTTTTTTTTAAAATCTTTAATTTATTTTGGTTTATTTTGTGTGTTTAACATGGTTATTTTTCTTAAGACTCCTACCACGTACCCGAAAAATAAAATAAGAATCGAAATTTCGTTACTGCTGTAGGTTTTCTTTATGTTCCTGTCAGAAGCCACAGTATAAAAGCTAAACATAGTTATCGCTATATTGACATTTTAACCACTCATTCTGTGTATCAAGATCTGCTTTCTACTTATTACATGTGTTTAGTCTCACCACTCCACAGCTTGCTGCCATCTTTGAATATATATACTGTATAGAAGTCGCCAGCCCAGGTTAAAATTTCTAATACGGTTTTGAGATAGTTGGTTAATTCACCGCCGCAATCGCCACCATCTCTAGGGCATCGACTTGTGGTGGTCTCTAGCGGACAAGTGTCGAACTCTTCAAACACCCCTTCCCCCTCCCGCTGAACAACCTTGAGCTGCAGTGAATGATAGGTGGGGGGTGCGGGGAATGACAGCGGGCGACAGTGCTGCGCTCTAACGTGTAAATAACAACTAAGACGATACAGGGCGTTACGGCAGCGCACTGCAGCGGTGAAGTTCCCAAGCTGCTCATCATACGCTTCTGAAAAACGTAGAGTAAATCCTATCCACTCGCGACTTCTATACAGTATATATATTCAAAGCTGCCATGGTACGGTAAACCAAATATTAAATTTTATTGGCACTAAACACTATCAGACATCCATTGTTTTGTCATTGAAACTATAAAAATCTTAACATTATGTAGTGGTGGGTGTGTGATGTTAGCACTCAGTCAAAATGTGATGATATCCATCACAGAGTTTCACATTTTTCTATAGCAGCTTGCTATTATTGCTATATTTACAAAAAAAAAATAATTTAATTAAGTGTGTTGAAATTTACAATAAGAAATTACATTTGTGTTCGGAGTATGTATAAATTGAATTGCAAAATGTGATGCGATATCACTAAAAATACACAAAAGAGTTTATGTTTATCTGCAACCATGTTTTTTTTTATTATACAAATATAAAATTTTATTCTGAGTGTAATGAAATTTTGCACACTTGGCCTTCAAAAAAAGTGTAATAGCACTTCAGAAAAATCACACCATCCCCTTTCTTACACTTTTTAAAGCAGAATTTGTTTCATCTTGATGAAATTACTTGAAACAAATTATAGTCTACATCTAATTTTGAAAACTGAATAAGGAAGACATCTTGTCTTCACAAAATTTTAAAAAATCACTCCATCTAGCATTCCCACCCCTTAACAAAGGGTTTCGGTACTTCATGATAAAATTTTAAACACTTGACAAAAAAAATACTTCCACTCTCCATCTATCAATAGGTTTAATTTCTGAAATAAAACATAACATTATGGTATTAAAATTACTCTATAAAAAAGAGACGTCTCCATATACTGTGTAAAACCCGCTGTTCAACATTTGTTTGTAAATCACAATCTTTATCTTGTCTGTTTATATTTACGTTAAGTATTGTTACGATCGCGCTTGGCTGCAGTGCTCGTTCGGCCTGTCTGCGCCCCCTTCCACCCGCATCCTCTCCCTGGTATCTCGTGCCATACTATCTCGCGACATCCTGACCGTCGCAGCGCGCACCTGCCTCAGATCGAGTTACTTAAAAGAGGCCGCACTGCAGAATAAAAGGACTCAGACATGTTTATCGGCGCGTTTTGTGGGAACCCGATGCTTGTTGCGTTTATCAGTGTTCTTTGAGCAGCCGCCGCGTCCTTCGACAGGACTCACGACGCGTTTCTGGACATTTCGACGGCGAAGGTCGCGCGATATCTCGGAGACATTCCCGATTGTTCTAGACGGGAACCCAAGGGCTATATAAGGAGGTAGGGCCGGCCTTCGAGTCAGAGTCTGAGTGGGGAGTTCTCCCGCGGCGGAGTTTCCGGGCGATAGTGCCGCGGGTGCGGCAGAGTGGCGAAGTCCTTGGACGAAGGTTCCAGGGCAGGGAGTGAGTGAGTTCAGTGAAGTCGGGAGTTTTCCCGCGGCGGAGTTTCCGGGCGATAGAGTCGCGGGCGCGGCGGAGTCAGTGAAGTTCCGAGTAAGGCGTCGAGTGGGATCTCGGCGAAGGGTGTGATGGCGGCGGCGGAGTGCGGCGATGGAGTCCCACGGCGGAGACCCACGAGGGGTGCTGCGGCGAGAGTTGCGCCAGAGGTGCGGACCAGCGAGGCATGTGGAATGAGTGACTGGGGGAATAGACATTTCTTTAAGTGTAGTTAATTATTTTCCATCTTAGAAGATTAATTGTAAGTGACATAAGTAGTGGAAATAAATAAAACTGTGTGTGAAATACAATCTTTAATTGGGCTATCCTTTACGAACCCGCGGTAAATCGTAACAGTATATAATATAGCCTGATTTTGTTAATAATACAAAAATACATATACTAGAGATGTACGAACCTGCAAATTTTTAAGTCGAGTCGAGTCGAGTCGAATTATACAATAATTAGTTCGAGTCGATTCGAGTCGAGTTTGTAGATCATAAATTCAAGTCGAGTCGATTCGAGTCTGAATTTTTATTTGAATCTTTGACACCTAAGTTGAGCTTGAATATTTGCACTTTACTGCTAAGAGTCCTTAGACTGGCCCACGTAATCAAATATATTTAAAATACAAGTATTAATACAAATAATTCATTTAGAATAAATTCTTAACTGATATAATACAATTCAATAATTGAGGTATAGAGCATAGAAAAAAGTATTTTTTGAATTTTTAAATTTTATTTAACAAATATTGCCCAACTATGAAAATTAAAAAAATTTGATATCTCCTAAAGTATTTGGAATTTCTTATATCTGCCGGCTTTAAAGAAAAGAGGAATTTTAAGAGCATATAATTAAAGTATTTTCAGAATTTTTAAATTTTATTTAACAAATATCGCCCAACTATGAAAATTAAAAAATTCGATATCTCATAAAGTATTTGGAATTTCTTATATCTGCCGGCTTTAATGAAAAGAGGAATTTAAAGAGCATATAATTAAAGTATTTTAAGTTTTTAACATTTTTTTTCGCAAATACCGCTCAACTACATATTTACCTTATTTTGGACCGAACGAGTTAGCTGCGGCCTGCAGCATTCACGAGTCAATAAAAAAATGAATATAATTTAGGCTTGTTGGCGCGAAGGTTAGGTTACGTTTCACACAATCATTAGAACATTTTTGAAAACTTTCACTTATGGGAAGTGTAAGGCCGTGCTACAATTAACGCAACATTACAATAAACGTTCCCATAACAAATATAATACATTTAAAGATTATTGCTACAACACTAACGCCGTTACGTTGCCGGCCAATCGCAAGCTGGCACTTCCAACCAATCCATGCTTTTGTATTTGTATTAAATAGTTACACTTTATAAAATACTTTCACTTTATAAAATACTTTATACTTCATAATTAATTTTAACTTGCCACTTAATTTGGATAGCAAACAATTATACAAAATGCACTCTCGCCGAACGTAATAGTGTAAACAAACACGGAAAAAAAATTCATGTTCGCCACCCTACACTTCCTAAAATTAGTGGAGCGCAGTTGTTTTTTTTAACTGCCATTTCGTGATTGGTGGCGTATCAGTCGCAAACATGCGCTCTGTAACACAAATATAACGCTACCGTTAATTTATTATTGTAACGTTGCGCCGATTGTAGCACGGATTTACTAAAAAAAAGTAATATTTGGGCCGATATTAAGATTATAAAATTTAATTTGTGTTTTGTTTATTAAAAATGTGTTCGTCTTCTTTGCTATGTGGTCACACCTGTTAAGTTGGCAATATGTGAAACTAAAATATAAATAATATGGCCGATTGTCGTCATTGTTTTTAAGTACGTGTTTCGGTCTTACGTACGTATTTTTAGTGTCGGCTGAAGTCACGTAAGGAGATATTAAGAATTGTAATTCAATTTTATTATATTTTATCATCAAGTTTTATCCAATTTCCTTTCGAGTTTCGCCCCGTCGAGTAAAATAAACTCGAATGCCGAGCCGAGCCGAGCTGATGCTACTCGCTCGACTCGACTCGAATTTTCGAGTCTCGGCCCATCACTAACATATACATATACAAATATATACAAAAATCATTCTAAAAAATTACACTTTATGAAAACATAAAAATTTTTTGTTTCTTGCCAACTATAATAAATCACTGTGCTCTTTTGAAATTTTTTCTAAAATTTTGGGTTTGTGAAACACTTATTTTTATTGAAAGTTATTGCCAAAAATGTATGCAATAATTTCTGGCACATAGATGGAAGTCAGCTTTTTAGGGAAGAAATGAGGAAAATAAATTTTCTCTTTCATATAGGATGTGAGGTAAATGGTCTTAGGCCCGTTCGACAATGACTTAGAAACAGAGACATATCTACAATGGCACACATTGAACATGGACCCAAACATATTAGCTCTGCAATGCCCAGCTCTTATGTTTACATTACTCCATGTGACAATAGAAGCCGAGTATTTGGCCGCGTCAGTAGCCATGTTTATGTACATTTTAAATAGATTAAAAAAATCTTTTCAATTACAAGAATATTTAGTTGTTTATTTATTTAAAACCCATCCATTTTATATTTTCGTGTCTCAAAATTTTTTCTCAATTCAGTTAATTTTTTGTACCTGTGAAATTATTTTTTATTGGTTGTCATTTGTTATGTTTCCGTGCTCTGTGGAAGCGGTAGACAGATAATGAATATGTAAATGTCTTGTGGTTCCATGATCCATTTCCATTTTAATGTTTCCTTGTTATTGTGGAATGGGCTGTACGGGCCAGATGTCACCATGTAGCTGAACTTGCCAAATTATGAGAAGAAGGTTCAGTTGCTAGAACCTTTTAACCATCTGTTTTATAAACAAAATGCAGATTAGGTTTAATTAAAGTAAAAGCTATTCAATCTGGCATATTCAAGATCATGTCAGTGCTAGATTAAAGATTTTGCCAGATGAAACGTTTGTAATGGGAATTCCATGGATAATCCAAAATTGTGGATTATGTGAATGCAGTACATAGGTCTAACAATTAATAAAGCATTTATTCTCAAATTGTGGAAGTATTTTTTATGATCATTCAGTGGTTACTTATGGTAATGTAAACATTGAGACTTGTTTACATGTTTATAATCATTTTTGTCTCATAGTTATGTTTACTTTTTCATTTAAATAAGAATAATTATATTTTTCTTTAATGTATTTAAGTACTGAGTTGTGCATAGTGCGAAGACCCACGCTTATTCCATAACATATCAGTTACTATTTATGTTTGGGATTCTATTCTTCTTTGCTGAATATTTATTTGAGATTTATTAATCCATTTATTACTGATTTTGCTTCACTGCACTAGTTAGCTATGGTCTTCGAGTATTAACTCTCTCGCCAAGTAAGAAGCGAGGTCGCTTAGTCATTGTTCCTATCCTAGATGCTCGTTGACCGGCGATTTTGAAAGAACAATTACTTAAGTATTGGGCTTCAGCTTGAGAAGACGTCCTCTGTGCATGGAGCAGCCCCTCGGTCTAGGGATCCAGCGCAGAGAACGAGAAGATACATGGCTACCGCAAATTTATGTAGCTTTGCAAGTATTAAGTCGAGAAAATCCGGGTTTTTACCATACGGACCATAGGGAGTCATCGGACGAATATCCACCATTGTGCTGCGAGCCTTCCAGTCAATTATACAGCTACCATTTTTGTATATACTGGTGAGACACACCTATTTTCAGGAATTTTCAACCAATCCTGGGCGGATCCAAGTTGAGTCGCTGTCATCAATAATTCTGCTGGTCGTAGTTCTAGACTTTCTTTCACAGCAAGAGTTGGCACATATCCTGAACCCGTTGGGGACAAAACCAGAGGTCCTAACATAAAGGAGTTTTCAAGTGCCTTACCCTGAACTCAGTCGAGTATATTTCATCTAATTATCGTGTGTAGAATCATGAGGCTGATCCATATTCTCTAGACTGAACATAACATTATCTTCAATCAGTTTCAATGGGTTATCATACACTAAAGAAAATTGCATAAATAGTTTACAGAGCTAGCAGGTATTTTGTTTTAAATGATATATTTTTTCATGTAAGTATACCTTAACTTTAAGTGTTAGTGATGTGTAATGATGTCCAATACTTATACAGTCATATGAGCTATATCAAAATATAGAATAATAGTAAAAAAAAAGAATAATTTGATATTTTTTTTATTTCAATAATTCTGTGGCTGTGTTACGTCAGACCCATATTTATAACAAGAATATTAATGAGAATAAGTGTTTATTATGGAATATATTTGCTAATAGCCACAAAGTTATGCAAACACATTCTAAACATGTTAAGAGGATAAGAATTCAAACAAACATCTATAGGTGTACACACACGCAAACACCACAGTAATGTTGGGAACTTCATTTGAATAACATTAATTTATTTAAAAGAGTACTTTTTCCAAATAATAAATTGATAACTTAGAAGGACTACAATGTGTATTACCGCTGAAGGATGCATAAACTCAGAATTACACTTAAGCATTTAACAAATAGCTAGTACATAGCCCATTATCATGGTTTTTTTTCTTTCAAGAAAATAAGTTTTACTATGAAATCATAAAATAATTATATTGACAGTGTGCCTTCAGGAACACATTTTTTTTACGACATACAGTTATATTTAATGTTTAGTTATGACAAAAAGTCTCATTGCAGTCTCAGTATCTTAGGAATAAACTACTATTACTCCTCAGGTGTCAGGTGTAATAATAAGCGTAAATTGAGCTGTACCCAACGAACTGCATATGCATGGCAATGTACACTGAGCATGCCCTTGCGCTCGCCTGAAACTGGAGTGTAGCCTTACGTGTGGGGAACTAGTGGCTCCACTGGTGCCAGGTCACAGAGAGGGCCAGACCAAAGATGTCTCTTAGAGAGCACCATATGTTCCATGTTTCAGAATTCTGCAGCCAGAATGTAAGACTATATCATCATAAACTGAAGCATATCTGGTGGCTACGTCACCATTTTAAGAATAGTAGTTCGCCAAAATTGTTTACCTTGTACCTTATCCATTTTTAGAATTAGAGCAACGGTAACTGTTTATATGCATATTCTGAGCAACGATGACATAAGTACCATCATGTAAGACAATCCATCATATGAACATTTAAACTAAAATAACATTTTTGTCTTTAGTGCTGGTGAATTAGTTTTCCTGGTGATTGACGTGTGATGTTAACTTGTTTCTGAGTGAAGCAGTACGATGTGTTGTGTTGCAGTTGAACGAGCCAGGAGGGTTGTGCACAAGCCACGATGGTAAGAGGCTGTACATCGCAGACACAAATAACCACTGCATCAAAGTTGTTCACCTGGAGGATAAAAGAATTGAACAGGTAAGCCTCATCTCTTCAAGTGTCCTCTAATGCTCTCCAGAATACAAACTCCTAAATGGATTAGATTGGTAATGTTTTCTGCTGGAGCAAGATTTGTGAGTGACTTTTCTAGTAGCAATTTAGTGATTAATGGTCCTTCTGTCCAGCTTTCAGATTGATTTATTCATAGAGTGTTTTGGTGCTTGAAAAAAATTAGTCAAATTGTATTTTAATTTGTTATTGTTTTCACTGTTTTAGTTTTAATTATCTAATAAAGTAAAAATAAAAATTATGAGGTGTTTTCGTCACAAAAGTTTGCACTACAATGATAGCATGAATTTACATTTTTTTTAAATAAATTTTATATTATAATAGATTTATATTATATTTGAAAACATAACATGAAAAAATTAAAAACATAAATATTTCTGAGTAATTATTAAATTAGTATTGACTTTATTAGTGTATGTTTGGGAACAGCAAAAAAAAATATTGCATCAAATTAATTTTTAAATAAATTTAATTTTTTTACACATGTAAAATATTTTGTGGGAACTACTGCAGAATAAAATAAATAGTTATAATGGTTTTATTGCATCAAGGTTTCATCTGGTATTTACCTGCAGAAGGATGCCTGAACCCTGGTATGGATTGCATCTATAATTTGAGTCATAAAAATCCAAATTTTTCACTGTAAGGGTTGCCCACAAATATGGTTAGTACCATATATGTATGTCTTCAGTAGAATTCCATTGATACAAGTGAAGTCAGTGTGTGTTCCGTGTGTTAGCTTATTGGTGCGTAAGAAATACGGCACTAATATTAACCCTCTGTCCACTTTTCTTCTGCTTCTGTGCTGCTTTTTACTGTAGGAGGCAGTGAGGTGTCATTCTTAACGCCCACTTTTCTCCCTGTCCTCCACAATGCTTTATATGACCTCTCCCATGTATCCCTTCCCGGCTATTGTATTGTTTTATAACCAGTCCTCGTTCCGAATAAGAAAGTGCAGTAAGCTACCCTTTTATAAAAACTAGCACACATGGTCTGTCAGCGAGGGGTTCCAGCTGCGCCATCGTCTAAAGAGGTTTTCCTGAGGAGTTTCTCTGAAAGATATTCGACCCTGCAACTGCGCTACAGTAAGGAGGAGAAGGAGCTGCAGTGCACTTCTTAGTGCTACACTGCCCCAGAAATATCCTGTGCGCTTCGTGCGTGCAGGTAGGTAAAGTTAGGCTGTTTAACAAACTCAGATGATACAGCGACCAGTACACTTGATTACACCCGAGATGTAGCACCTCTTGGCCTAGCAGCAACCCCGGCTCACTAGTCTCAGGGTTCAGTCAGTGGGTTTGTCAGTGTTGATAGGCTGTCTACGGACAACATTGGAAGTGATGACATCTGCCCACACACCCTGCGATGAATGCGACAAGTGATTCAAGTGAAACCATGATGAAATGACCAGAGATCCGGCTGCAAGTACTCTGCCTCCCGCACCTTAACAGCCACAACCGGCTGCATCCAAAATTCAGATCAAGCCATTGTGCGTGTTCTTTGACAAGGAACACGACTATCCCATGATCCATAGCACTTTGAAATCGTCCCTTCAGGGCAAATGATCCGTGCATAACTGCGGATGCGACCAGTTGCAAGTGCGGAAGGTTAGCATTGCCTAGTACCTTGTTGCAATTTAGGCCTTAAGGCCATTGGTGCCCAGTATTCCATCCTTCTCCAGAAGGATGATATTCTGAAGAATGCATGTTCCGTGTCGTACACAGAGATACACCGGCAAAATTCATCAATGAAGTTTTCATACGCATGAGACTGCCAGTCAAAGGTTCTGATTTCTGGACAACTGCCAGACCAAGCAAAAATGTGACAGTCAAACTGGTCTTTGAGGTCCCTCAGACCTGCAACACCGCAAAAATGCCCGCGATTCGTGGATTCGCTGGCATGATGTTCCAAGAGGAAGACTACCGCCACCCTGCGGGCCCCTCTCAGTGCAGCCACTCCCAGCGCTTCAGTCATGTTGGTAAGGGCTGCGAAACCCAGACTATGTGTCACATGTGCTCCTGACTGCCCACATGGAGGCAACCGGGACTTTGTGCAGCAGGCCGCACTGCGCAAACTACCACGGCTGCCCCGCCTACAAGGCCGAAACCAGATGTGCAGATGACACAGTCTTGTATAGTAGGTCACACAACTTACAACTAGCCACTGACAGTCTGCTCAGGACAGTGCAGCAGTGGTGCATATCATGGTGAATTAAGATAAAAACTACCAAATCAGAGGCTTACAGCTGACAGTCTGAATGGCTGACCACTGTTCTCTCAGTGAAGCCACCGATAGCTAAACAGCTCTGCTTAAACAGTTGCCGCTAGTGGTCGAAATTTCTAATAAAGAAAAATGTCTTAAGTAAATGTCCAACAACACGGACCGGAACACAGGCGTGAAACTATCCGCAACTACATCATGTATCCATTTGTGAGCCATACTCAAAACTTGACTGTTCCTTTTAACTTCCAAGTGATTCCTGACGAGTTCACTTTCTTTCTCCTGCAGGGAAGTGAAGTTGTGAGCCAATCACACAGCACCTTAAAATTTCTTACCAATAACAGCAAACTATACAATATTAAAAATTCCCAAGATTCTTTGTGGTTTCCATCCAACAAATGTTTTTCATGATCGTGAGAGTCCTGGTCCCACACTGTTTTTATTACTATAATGGTGTAATTTACAGAAATATTGCATCATCCTAGTTTCAGACAAAGAAAAATGGCAAATGATACCTAATAAATATGTGAATATACATGTAAACATAATCAACAAGCAAAAAAAAAAAAACATAACCTTTAGCTGATTTACCAGATTAATGTAAATACCTAAATAAATAATCAGAAAGATTTCAAAACTTGAAGTTACGTAAAATATTGTAACAGCTTTCGACTTTCTATATTCTGCGTCGACTGTAAAGGTGGATATGAGAAGGAAAGTGGAAATGATAAAGGTGATAATGAAATGAATATGTGGAGTGATAGGGGAATGGAAGTGATTCTACCGGAATTGTTTCCTTTTACTTATTCATGATATCCTGAAGGTCCTAGCTGGATGTCAGAATATTGTGTGTGAAGGGGGGGGGGGGGGTGTTTCTATTCCACTCATCTTTAACTTTTTTTGCACAGTTTTTATTTACATATTAATACTGGACTTCTGGCTGGTTACATGACCTTTTGACAACAATATAAATTATACTCACTAAACCTTATAAAAACATCTGTTTAAAAACCATAGTTGACCCTATCGAGGATAAGGTGTTAAAAAAAAAGTGTCGTGGTGTCAGCCATTTCCATCTATGCATTCTTAACCTCATTTGTTTCATGGATTGTTTTTTGTGGGTGAGTTTACAGCCCTACAACTTAAGGTTCTATTTTTATCTCAAGTGACACTATGTTAATGTTAATTTAATCAATTAGCAAAATAAATTTAAATTTCGTATAGATCTATTTTTATTTTCTGTACCAAATTTAACAGTTTACAAGGTACTATTTTTTGATGAAAGAGTGTTGAAGTTTTTCTGGTTGAGAAGTTTTTCAGAGGAGAGATTTCCCTCCTTTCTTTATTTTAGACTCTACATTGTTTTACTGGATGTTGCGTTAAGTTTCTAGCACTGAACCATTATGACGGGTTACTCACTGATATTTGCTCCTGGCGGCGGCGAAGTAGCGTGGCTTCCCACTGACTACGGTCATATTGATAGGTCTGGCAACTTCCTATCCTTTGCCTTGGTCTGACTCGTCCGCGTAGTGAAGCTCCCAGCAGCCTGCGAACTAAGAGCGCTAGTAGTAGTGGAACCCATTATTAATAACATTTATTCTAAAATGGGAGTTTCGTAATTAATATGATCATATTCCTAATACCATCTCAATTTTTGAAATTTTTTTCCAGATTACTATTTTTTCATTTGTTTGGGTGCTTGGTAAATGCTTAATCTGTACCAATGCCTCAAAATTTTACCATATGTGTTAATTAAGTTGAAATGGTGAGAGAGAATGCAGCGCTCTGGTATTGTGCTTGGCTGTAATGAAAGTTACGGCTTAAAATAAAAATCCTAACCTGTGACCAAAGTTTAAAACGAAAGAGAGTTTTAAAAAATATGCCCACTTTTATAAAAAAAACTCCCATCTAACATAGTGTTAATAATGGGTTGCACTGCTACTAGGGCTGTTAGTTAGCTGGCTGCCACGAGCTTTACTAAGCCGATGGAGAATAAAGGTAAGTTGCCAGACCTATCTATACGACCATTGGCTGACTAATTTTCCTTCCTGACTGAGTTTGTTTTTACCATAACAACACAAACTCTGCCTGGGTGTCAATATTGATTATTCTTTGTCACTGATTCGCTGTCAGTTTTCTCCCTCACTTTTCTGATCTTCTCTATTGCTTGCTACGTCACTACCCCCTCCTCTCTCTGCTCCACTGACATGCTAATTCCGTACATTTCATCTGTTCTGAAGGTTGCCTACTGTTGGTCGCGTGTGGCAAACATACTTGCCGCCGTCGCGACTTGTGTTATGCTATTGCTAGCAAACATTCCTGCTTCGCCTCCCGCTCCTGATGGCCTTGTAAACTGTTGCCCACTGATGGCGTGTTTCTTCCTTGTGTGTTTTGCTGGCTGTGTTCATGGTCAATCTTTATTAAAAAAAATCATAACCTGTGTGTTTAATATTACTAAGTTAAGTATCTCCAAATTTTAAGGCCGTGTCAATATGATCATAAAGATATCTACCTAGCACATGAATACCTCTAAAATAGACAAATTGTTATTTACATATCAATCAAAGTATTGTCATTTACTTAGAAAGCTTCAACATCTTTAAATATGTGTTTTGTAAGTTTGGAGTCATGCACCACCAGGTGCATATGCAGGGGAGAGCGGGAATGTATCCCCCCTTCCCCCCCAAAAGTAATTCTGAATATGCTCCTATGCGCTGCTACAGCACTCATTTTTTTTGGTGGATTCTGGCTGTTGACCTGGCCGGTGCATACTGCGATGCTGATGTTTGTAATTGGCTCAGAGTTTATTATTACTGTTGGTTTTCATTTCAGTACAGAGTCCTGTTATCTATAGGGTTACATTCCACATTTTACCGGTACATTTCTGTAATGATTTTTTGAAGATCAATGCTCATCTTTCATTAGATTAGCTTATTACACCTTGTTTTAAATACTATTATAGTGTTTACTAATTATTTTTGGTATTGTCTTGAAAACTATCTTGACATTTGATTCTCGGCAAAATCGCTGATCCGCATGGCCATGGTCCCGAGTGTGTCAGGTTAATGTCCTTTCACTGGAATTAGTTAGTAGTTACCTATGGAGAGTTTGTGTGTGTGTGTTGATGTTTATTTGTGAGTTTTTGTGTTGCACATGTGTATGTGCAAATACTTTTAGTTGTCAAGGTTAGATTACTTCAAATTTAATTGCCAAAGTTTGGAAAATCTGAACACTGTAAAAACTTATAAATGGCACAGGTACAGTAACAGTGTATTACTTAGCTACATCCTTGTGGGCTTCTTCCACTGAATCATTTTAGTATTGTTTGTGGTGCTTTGGTTGCAGTTGGAAATGTTCGAGGCGCCATACAGTAGCAGAGGGTACCACTCGCTGCTGCCTTCAGAAATAAGTGTGAGCACAGAGGGTGGCTCCGTGCATCTCACCGTCAACCTCACTCTCAGCAACGAGTACTCCCTCACTCCGTCTGCTCCGCAGAAGTGGGTCGCATGGATGGCAAGTAAGACTGGATATTTGTAAGCAGTGGCAGTTGGTTAACTGTCATACTAAATGTCTTCTAGATTGTCCTTATTCAATGAGTATTTTGCAGTTTTGGCTCTTAAAAATTCTACTCAAGCACTCAAAGTTGTGTCTTTGAAATTCCTAATTTAGAAAAACATATTATGTGAAATATTTGACTTCATTCTTTGGAGAGGACTAAATTCTTCATCTTCAACTATCATTTGAAATGAAAACAAAATATTTGTTCAACCATATAGTTATATCTTATATACAACTATAATGAATGTTTTTATATTACAGCATTCACCCCCCCCCCCCCCCCCCCCACTACTGTCCAGCAGTCAGGTACTGCAAAACTGTTCACCGGACCGGATACACGCTATTCAAACAAACAATTTTAAATATTCTCCAAACAAGAAATGACCCCAAAATTAGTGAACTCCTTATGCTTCCGGAGTCTGCTAGCACTAATAACACTACCAAGCTGCTAGGTTCGATAGGCCAGTGGATCACCCAAACAAATCTGTACTTGCTTTTCTCGCACACTCGTCGACATTCGCTTGGTGAGTTCTCATAAGAAAACTATAGGTGTTGCTCTGCGACCTTCCTTTCCAAACATACATTGCCGTCCTGAAAGCAGTGTACAAATTAGGGGTAAACAGTGCATTGCGTATGGAAAACTGCCTACTTTCCGCACAGAAAAGAGGTTTGCAACATTTCCGCATAAGCGCAATTCAGGTTAGCTAGCCTTTCCTAATACTAGCACACTAGCACTTATATAGTAACAGCCACCGAAACTCATAAATAACTTCTTACAGTCTACTATGTTCACATCTTAAGTTATTCTCATGTCCAGTTATCCTCAAACCAGGACAACCAAATACGCATAAGTTCATAGGAAAACCTCACAACAAATGCATTAACATTGACGGTTTATACGAGCAAGCAAGGGGTGGCTCCAAAAATTTTCTAGGGATTTTGGAAAATACTTAAACGCTTCGTAAGGAAAATATGGTCATTAGCGTGTCTTTTTCTGTAACCGTAAACTGACAAAGTTTAATGCTGGTTTTAAAATAAAATGTCACTACACTGTCCAACCCAACAGATGAAGTGATGTAAACCCAGCAAGTTAGAATGTATGGGCTTAACATCATACACCCAAATTCCTTGCACAGCTGTAGGACTAAACACAGTAATGGGCAGCTAAGTAATGAGTTTATAGCATAACCAAAGATAACTGTCCAAATTCCCTAAGTCGAAACTTCAGTGTGTTGCTGATGAATTTAACACTTAAAGTATATAAAACAGTTGGTCACGTACTGTCTCTGCCCCATTGATTGGCGATGACTTCACACACAGCCTACTCCAAATAGACCAGCATCTTTCGTTCATGCGCCAAAGTCCACCCATGTTGCACGGAACACAGCTCCATGGCTTACACACACCTGTTCCACTAGGGGTCATTTTTCACACACGCCGTGAGCCGCCGCGAGCTCTGATGTAGCTGCCATACAAGCCACGTGGCACACACCCTTCAGGCCATCCTCTGTAGTTAATTAAGTCAAATTTAGCATCTAAATTTACAAACACTATTAACATTGTTCATAATTTTTCTGCTCTAAAAGTTTTAAATAAAAATTAAGTAAATGATTGGGATTTTAAACACAAGACATATGTTGGGATGCCACAATCAGAGCTGTGCCGATACAGATTGACAGAAGCAGATTTTTCCGATATTTGATTGAATCAGTGTTTTTGCCAATTCATAATACGCTTGTTAATTTTCGGCCGACATTACTGAAAAATAAAAGTGTTTGCCATTACCTAAAAATCCACAAGCACCCTTTTCACTTTTGATAGTACTACCAACATACTTCGAACTCGCATCATTTCGTAGCTACGTGTGCCAGCCGTACATATCAAACTTTAACATCCTGTGCTTTAATAAAGTTCTTGAATTTAATACATCGTAAATCAGTATATCACCATCACGATAAAGTTCAATAGGAACAAAATCTCTATTTATTTACAACATGGCTGCCACTACAAACAAAGGAAAATACCAACTGCTTAAACTGCAAAGAAATGTTTGTAATATCGTGTTGGAGATATTTTTTAACTAACTTACTTCACATTTTCAAAACTTAATTTAAAACAAAATAATACCTAAAAATAGGGCTTCACATAGCATAAATTACTTTTACTGTTTCCCATGCAAAGTGACCACATGAAAAACATTTCTATACAAAAGTTTGGTAATGTGAATTTTCACCACCACTCACGTTAATTTGTTATTAGAATTGCCGTTCTTTAATTGTAACATGTACAAAGTCTCGCAGTCTTGCACATTTTAAATACTCTTTTAAACTTTGAATTTCGTGAATCAATACATTTCATAGTTACCTATTATTAAATTATCTTAATTTATATAATTATGAATTAAATAATTACATTTTTCAGCCTCCATTTGTAAATTCATGATATTAAGCAACTAACAGGTCTGCAACAGACAAATGAAATCAAGCTAAATATGAATTAAAAAAAGAGATTATTTTCCATTTATAAACTGTTTATAAACTGAAGAAAGACAACATTTGTTTTGTGACTAGACTAAACATAATTATTATGCTGTTGTGGATATCAGGTTTAGAGAAGTTAATGGAAATAAATAAGTAATTTCTGTACAACAGAAATTGTCTTATTGCTGCTAGTGAAATTTTGTATGGCATTAGAAGACATTCAATGAAAAATTAAAAATATTTTCTTAGTAAAAATTTAGGAATACTGTAATCAGTGCTATTTTAGCTAAATATTTTCTATAGTGAGCTGATGTATGGTTGTGTAAATTATGTTGAATTGTTTATTGTAAAATGTTAAATCACAGCAGACTTTAGGCAAGCACTCACTTGTATTATTGCTTGTTTAAAAACTAATTAAATCCCATTCAGTTCATCTTAAGTTATCTTTCATTTTGATTAACTTTTGCTTACTAAAACTAAAATACATGTGCAGTTGCATCGCATGCTTTTATAAGAATGACACAAATTCAGTAATTTAGTAAACTTTTAAAAATGTTTTAACCAAAATGACACTTCCCTCGTATCGGTTCGGAATCGGTGAATCGGCAACAGTTGAATCGGCGTAGCGACATACATATCGGCAAAATTTTGAGAACTGTACAGCTCTAGTCACAACATTAGCTGGGAAAGCTTGGAATGTTATCCAAGCCTGTTCCCAGGTATGTATGTTGTTCAGGATGGGGGGTAGTAGTAATCTGCATGGCCAAGACGGCTGAAGTGGATCGATGGTTGTGCAGACACGGGCTGCAGCATGAAGAGTCGTGTGGGGGCGTACCAGCCCTGCACGTCCTTCAGCCTGCAGGTGCCGCCGGGCACGGCCGGCAGGGCGAGGACCGTCCACATCGACTACGTGCTGTACCTGTGCTGCCGCGCCGACTCCTGCGCCCAGACGGTGCTGCGCCTGCCGGTGCGGCTGGTACATGAGGCAGGCGGGCCCCGGGAGGTGTTCCACGCTGTGAGCCACGTGTACGGCGAGGCAGGCGTCGTCTCGGAGAGCAAGAACCTGCTCACCGACACCCGGCTGCTGGACGCCCTCAGCATCTCATAACCTGCTCTATCTGCCGGGAGACTTGTCACTGCTTCTGATCTCCGATCAGGAGGAACAATTGTGAACCTGGAAATGTAATGCTGTTACAGAACAACAGTTGCATTATTGTATCAAAAACCAGCCTGGGAGAAAAGTTGTTAAAGGTATTGAAGTTAAAAAAAAATAAATAAATAATATTTATATTTTGTTGGACAGTTAAAATGGGATAAAAAGATAGTTAGACTCATAGCATGCAAGGTGTTTTATTGTTCAGAAAATTTTAAGTCTTTTTGAAAGTTATCAAACCGTTTATTGCACTATTCTTTTAATCGTCAGAAAGTGATTGCAAGGTTCCGAAGTGACGGCATGTAAAATTTTGCTTGTACAGTATACACTCTTTGCATGGCTTAATTGTATAATGCAGGGTATGAAGAATTTTAAACAAAGTCACGTTTTCATTATACCAATCCAAAATTCTGCTTGTTTTTCAAGGAGAGATCTTGGGGAGGGGGGGGGGGGAGGGGGTAGGAGTGAGGTTATGTCTTCCCAGGTGCGGGGGGTTAGAAGGGGCACAGGATGGCTGACAAATTTTGTAACCTACAAACCATAGAAAAAAAAGATATTTTTTTAAAAAAATTGCCTATAGGACTTAAGTAATATAACACTAAAAGTATGGTTAGTTTCTGTACTGTGTGAAATAATTTATAAATATTATTTTAAAATTTAACTCAAATACTTTTCTTTTTATCTTTTGTGTAGCCATTGAACCTTAAACACTAATAATTTTTTTTTAATTAAGTTCATGAAATAAAACTTATGTTTGAACACTGGTAAGTACACGAGTTATGAAAAATTTTAATTTAAAATTTTGCATATAATGTAAATGGATGGAAAAAAAAATTATACTGTGTAGTAAGTTTATTGCTTTATTGCTGCTCCAGGCAAAGGAAAGCTTTGATCTTTCTCTGTGTAGTATACATACATTCTATACAAGAGCTTATGTTGCCTGGTTTCTTCTGGCCATGTAAAGTTTTGTTTTGTTAGAGCCTTGATTTTATACAAAAAAAAATTACATAGATCTTTAACAGTATTCATTCTAAATTTTATTTTTAATCCCATTATGTTTACAGCTGTTTGAAAAATTGATATCAAGAGGTGAAAATTCAGAATACTGTATATGTATATGTGCATGTTTAAATAATTCTGAGATTGCAATGTAAACAAATTTGTTTCACTTGAGTAGCATTTGCTTACCTAAAATAGTATGGTACTGTTTTGTTACATCTGTGATAAATCAACAGTATTTAAAATAACTTAGTTTGATATGAACATACATATTTTATAAGAATATATATTTTTCTGATTGATAATTTTTTGTCTCTTGCTGTATTTTTGTTTTGATTGCTTACAAAAATAACAATTTTAGAGTGTCAAGATTCTCTTTATTGAGCTGAATTGTGTTCTTGTTGATTTAAGCGACCCTAGCCGTGTTTTTAGGGAAGTATTGGCTAAAGATTCTCAGATTCCCCAGAAAATCAGTGGGCAATCTCTCCCCTCACTCCTACCTATTGATAAAAGATTCTTGCCATCCTGCCCCTATTGCGCTATTGCATCAATCAACTTAAAAAACCATTCAAGACCCTACAAATTGACATGTTGTCAATGTCAAAGGAAAATAAAGAACTCAGGACAGGTTTATTTATGGAATCGTAAATCATTGTGTCGTAGAGTGGTACAAAGCATGAAGCAAGGCCAAAATCATATGATCTAATGCCTGTGCGCATCCAGCATGTCTGCTTGGGAATTCTTAGGAAAACTTAAAACCTAATGTCGAATCCGCGAGAATGGCTGTTTTTCTCCCCTAAAACAGGATTTCACCAGTTCACTAGGACATTCGCAACCATGAGAGGGAGAAAGAACTGTCAACATTGTCCCATGATCTCAAGCGCGCGCGCGTGCACACACACACACACACACACACACACTCTCTCTCTCTCTCTCTCTCTCTCTCTCGTGTTTACTCTTAGATTTTCCCATCCTCGCCAGCAGCAGACATCACTTGTCGGTGCAGATGGACGGCAGACAAAGAATAAAGCAAATTCACACCAACAGGCACGGTCAGATTGGATGACAGTCAGAGATGGTTGAGTCAAGATCGCTTCATACATTTTTAAATGAGAGTATTTCCAATCACTGGGATGGTACAGTCACAGTCAAATCATGATCGAATGACTGCCCCCCACTTAGCCCTCCGAGCGATAAAGACAGTGACTGTACCGTGACTGTCTGCGAGTGTGAACTACCACAGACATAACCAACCACCTGTCTGAACCGTTTGAGTCTTTCTTTAACTACCATATCAGTGATTTATATCATGTTGAAGATTCTGCGAGGAATGATGAGAAACTCATTGAATTGGTCCGAGGACAGCAAGTTTGGAACGACCTCTTTAACCCTTACTACGGTGATGCATCCCACAAAATGCGGAAATGGCATGAGATACAGCAGATACTGAAACAAGGTAGGTTCATAATTTTATGTTTATTAAGTTACATTTTACAATTTTTATTTAAAACAAAACCATATTTACTTATTCCAAGTTTTGTTTTGAAATCACAATGATATTTAAAGAAAAATTAAAAGTAAAAAATAAAATCAAAAACTAAAAAGGTAGATGCATGTGTGTAGGAGAGAACATCAAGGAAAACAGTCAGAAAGGGTTCCCAAGTACTCTGCTAGACTGTCATTTCTTGTTGGCCCGTTTCAAGAATATCAAAACCATTTTATTGTATTTAGCCCAACGATTCCAGTATTTATAAAATTTATTTTAAAAGATATAATTATTAACTTTTCAAAACTTAAAACCACTGAATGTTTGTATTTTTAGCTTCTAATATTGTGTACTTTGTTTGTTTGAAACAAAAACCAATACGTATGTATATATGTAAATTAGAATTATTTCTTAAAATTGCAGTATTATATATTTAATTTTATTTAAATATGTGTTTGGCAATTTTCCAAAAATAATCAACTGAAACCATTACAAAAAACAAATCATGGTTCAACTGCTTGCTTCACTGTGGATGTGTATTAGAAAAAAAAATTTATGAGTTGTGTTACATTCTAGACCTATAAGGGGACAACAGAGGTCACTGTAAGGTGCCTTGCTTACTCTGTGGAGAGAGTATTATAACTGTAAAAACTAGGGCTGTCAACATAAAAAAAATTATGTAAACAAATACTGGAAATAGAAAAAATTTGTGTGACGGGCGAATGGCGAATCTAGTAAAATATTAAAAAACATATATTATAACGGAAAACCAAGATGGTATTGATTTATTATTACTGTTTACATAAGTTAGACCACTAACACTTTATGCAGAATGAGTATGAAAGGGGGGCCTAGAATAAACAAACGCTGCCAATACGTCGCACACAACAAAACAAAAGTTCCAATATTAACATTATGTTGGAAAAAATGTCAAATTAAATTTATCTCAAGGTAATTATATTATCTTCCGCAGGGGTGCAACAACTAAATTTCCAAAAGGGGGGCAATATACCTTTTCATAAAGAATCATCGATCCCCCTACTGAAGCGGGGGGCCGGGGGTCCTCCCCCGTAAAAATTTGTATTTCAAGGTGGAAAATGGTACTTTTTAAGAAGTTTTATTATCAAAAAATTGATTACGCAGCACTTTCTTTGCCCCTGTTTGCCCCCACTTCAAGGTTTCAGAGAGGGGGGGGGGGGGGAAATATCCTTGCCTCCCCCCCCCCCCCCCCTGTTGTTGCGCCCCTGAACTTCCGGCTAAATCAAGTCGTTAGGGCTCGAAATTCTATTATTCAAGACTTCTGGACCTGCAGTCGTAAAGTCATGTGTGTTGTTACATTGTCAACAAAGAAAAATAAAAATTGTCCTTTAAGATTTATATCTCAAAACGTAGCTGTTCCCAAATGATAAACATTACCTACTCTTACACTTTTTCACTCAGATGATTATTTCGGCCTTAATCGAAAAAGCGTCACCTGGAGCTATAACGTTTTTACAATGGTTACCTGGTGATATGCAGGGTCCAATTTCAATTATTCATATAATCCGCTATATTGTGCGGATCGGCAGAAATCTTACATCGGTGACTGCCGTGAAACGTCGCCGTTATTTTAACCCTATTTGTAAGCCTTGCACACGGAGTTTTGCGGTCACTAAATGCCTGACGACCAGAGCTGTCGTCAGACCAAACGCACTTCCCAAGATGGGTCCAAACGTTCTCTTCCCCAGCATGCCTAGCGCCGGTCCTTCAAGCCAGGCGTCGCCGACCTTGGGCCAAACCCCGGCCTCCGTTGCCTCTAACGTACAAAATTCAAAGAAACGGCCGAAAGAAAAAGTTAATTAGAGTGGTTTTATGCAAAATAATCTGTTCTAAATTCATCAAAATAAATATGAAATGTCTTTGGTACATAAAACTGTTTAATAATAAAGGTAAACAAACACTTTGGATTGTTATTGCACACGTCTCATTGCCAGGCGACGGTAAACGAAAAAGGTAGACAAACCACACGTGTCCGTGTCAGAACCTCTGTGATAAGGCCTATTATCACTACATGAACAGATCCTTTTTCCAAATTGAAGTAAGCCTTAAAGTTTTCTCTATTATCAAATACTGAAAATCGAGCATTATATCTACCCAAGTCCAGGCAAATCTCTTAGTATACACTCTCGTTCCTCCTCCGTAGGTGTATTTAGGATATAATGAGAGTTTGTATGACATAAAATATAGTTATGCAGAATACACGTTAACAAGCTTATATTCTCCACTTAGCCAGGTTCAGGGTTAATTTTTCGTAGTATAATCTAAATCTTTGAGCAAGCATACCAAGTGCATTTTCCACAGTTTCTCTGGCTCGGCAATGTCTGTAATTGAATATTCTTTTTGCTGTTGAATCTGATTTTCAGGCTATGGTCTCAGCAAGATTTTTTTAAGTGGAAACGCTTGATCACCCAAATTACATGTGGGACAGATATACTTACTTGTACCAGGCAAAGGCTTTGAACTGAGAATGTTGTATGAATTTGATTCCACCTAGTGCTTTGTCTAATCTAGAACTTTGTAAAAAAAAATTCCCACGTCGCTATTTTTACCGCAGGATCCAACATCTACAGCTACAAACTTTTAGTTAGTGTCAACTAGTGCAAGTAAGACAATGAAAGTGTTTTCTTGTAGTTGAAATAGTCGGAGCCACTGTTGGGTGGTGCAACTATCTCGCAGTGTTTGCCATCAATTGCACTGATGGAGTTTGGGAAATCCCATTACGTACATCTCAAAATCTTGTGTTGTTCTCCTTCAGTCTTCTGGTCCAGGCAAACAGATTTTCACTATTACTTGGCACACTTCATGCACTACAGTGTGTACTGTTGAATGTAAAAGTTTATAGCTGTATGAAATTGTCACAATAGAATCACCAGTTGCAATAAACCTGAAAAAAAATTAATTAAAATAGTTTATAATTACTTAATTGTTATGTAATTGTTGTATGAGTATATAGTTTTTTTTCTCCATTACTTTAATATATTTATGTATGTGTTTCTAATTTTTAGATCCTAACAAATGTAAGAAGATATGGGAGTCTTTACAAAATCAATTCCGAAGATGTATTCAGAGTAAAAAAAACATCCACTGTTCAATCAGCTGGGCCTCCAAAATGGAAACATTTTGATAGCATGCTGTTTCTATAGCCTCACATGAAGGACAAGTCATGGTATACATCCGTGACAACAGTGAAAGCAGATGATCAAGTATTTTTGCCAGCGGACGAAAGACGCTGATGCAGTTGAGAGATCTCGGCAGTCAGAAGCTGAAATCCCTCCTCTTGTGACCTCACTTCAAAAGTCATACAGAATTTATTCAAAACAAAAGACATCCAAAGAGGCTGAAACTGCTTCTAGTGTTCTTGTGAAATATGTTTTGGATGAGGAAAAAGAAGAGCAAAGTAAAGACTGTATGGATTTTTTTGATGGTATAAAAGCTACTGCCAAGAAAGTTAGCAAAAAAAAATGGGAATAAGACTAGAGTTTTTGCTATTATCAAGGAACTATTTAAATGAAAAGCAACACTGCAACGCTGGAAAACTGGAAAATATTAATCCTCAACAATCCATCCAATATCCTCCCCAGCATGCGTATACACCACTCAATGTGCTATCTTCTCCTAAGAGTTCCCAACCTTCATCTCCAGAAAATGAATTTAAAGTCTGTAAATTTGTCTAAACCTTTATATACATTTTTATTTAAAACATTTTCATTATTTTAAATTAATTTATACTTACCTCAGACAGTCAGTTGGTTTTTCAGCTGGAGTTAATAGCTTTTCTGTTCTGAGTATCATCTTTATTATGTCTTATTTTAACGAGATTCAGCATTGTTATGTTTTATTGTACATTCTTTAGCACACGTTTTCATACTGTATATGAGACTTCAAGGCCGTGCTCATTGTATTCGTATATCCGCTTGGCTAGCCATGCAGGCAACCTGAACTAGCCAAATATACCACAGTCCTCCCCGCCATATGGGAGATGTGAGTTTTCCACATCACTTAAGTTTACACAAAACATAAATTTACAATTAGGGAGTACACAATTCAATATAACATAATTTCAATAGTTTGCACAACATATGCTTGCTCTCAAGTCCAAAAATCTAAGGAGGAACCTAACCTCTAATGGCAAATACATTACAAATCAATCTTTCGTTTCTGAACTCTGTTTCTCATAGGGTATCGTCGTTCTTTCTCCCCACTGCTTGACGTGTTATTACACACTGGAAACCCTTTAAAATCACTGTCAGTACCACCGTCCACTTCTGGTTGAACACGTTCTTCAATGTTGACAACGCAATCATCATCTGCATTGTCAGCACTGGCCACACTATGATCTTCACTGCTTCCTTCCGTACCTTGTACATTACGTCCTCCGCACCTTCCATCTTCCCTTCCCCCCAGTTTGTCTCCCTGGCTTCCTTCCAGAAATCCATCCATAGTCATCGGACATGAGGGAACACTGCGCAATTGATCGAGATGTCTACGAAAAACATTTCCACTTGCATCTTGAACCCTGTAAGAGAGTGGGCCCATTTTGTCAACTATGACCCCTCTGACCCATTTTTTATGCACATCGGCATATGCAAGGAAACCAACTGCACTCCCTATATCAAAATTTGTGGTGCGGTGAGACTGATGTGTTGATGGCATTTGGCGTGCCACCACCTTAGAAGAAACTGATGGCAACAAGCAGGACAGTCTGTTACGAATCACTTGGCCAAACAGCAGAGAACTGGGAGACTCACCAGTTGCACAATGTGGAGTGATACGATATGTGAGAAGAAATAGAGGTAATGCTTCTGCTAAGGGCACTTTGGAATGTACAAGAGCTTTGACTTTATTCTTGAAGGTCTTCACCATATTTTCGGCTAACCCATTCGTTGCCAGGTGATATGGTGGGGAGAAGGTATGTTTGATGGCGTTAGACTGACAAAATCGGTCGAACTCTGCTGACGAAAACTGCATTCCATTGTCCAAAACAAGCTGCTCTGGAATTCCATATGTAGCAAACCACCCACAAAGTTTTTTGATGACTTCACTTGAGCTTGTGCCAGACAATTCGCAAACGTCTGGCCATTTAGAGTGACTGTCCACAATCACAAGAAACTTCTTCCCATAAAAGGACCCGCTATGTCCACATGAACATGTTTCCAAGGCCTGTAAGGCCAACTCCAAGACAAGAGGATTGATTTCTCTGGCATTGCTTTATTTTGGAGACATGCATCACAGTGAGAAACTACCCTTTCCAGATCTTGGTCCATTTTTGGCCACCACACGTAGGATCATGCTAATGCCGAAATGGCTGCTATGCAATTCTTGTAGGATTCTGTCCTGTAGTGCTTGTAGTATGATAACCCTGGGGCCCCAAAGAATACAGCCTTGCTCCAATGCCAGCTCATGTTTCCGTTTGTAGAATGCCTCTTAGTGGTTTTCCACGTCGCTCGGCCATCCATCCCTGACGTACCTTATTACTTTACTTAAAATAATGTCTCGTTCTGATGACAGCCTAATGGCCATTGCAGTCACTGGCAGAAATTCCTTTACGCCCACATGCAGATATGAAAATTCTTCAGACATTTCCAGACTGTGAAGCGGCAGCCTGGAGAGCCCATCTGCATTCCCGTTGTGGTCTCCCTTGACATATTGAACTTTATAAGCAAAACCTTGTAATAACACAGCCCAACATTGTAATCTGTTTGCAGCTAGTTGAGGAATACCACAATGATCTCCAAGGATGTGAATCAACGGTTGATGGTCTGTTACCAAGAGAAACTCACGCCCATATAAGTATTGGAAAAATTTCTTAACACCGAACACAATTCCAAGAGCTTCTCTATCCAGCTGTGAATAATTTTTCTCTGTGGTTGACAATGTACGAGAGCCAAATGCAATGGGTTTCTCCGATCCATCAGGGAATACATGACTAATGATAGTGCCAACCCCGTATGGTGATGCATCAAACGCTAACTTTATAGGCAAGCTTGGGTCATAATGTGTCATCACTCGCGAGGACACCATCAACTTCTTCAAATCTACAAAATCATCTTGGCAAGTTTGGGACCAATACCATTTACACCCTTTCTGTAGCAACTTGTGTAAAGGGCCCAATATGGTGGACAAATTTGGTAGAAATCGGGCATAATAATTTACAAACCCTAACCAGGCCCTCAGCTGTCTAACATTCACGGGCACTGGTGCTTCCACAACAGCCTCAACCTTGTCTGTGCACATGTGCAACTCATCTTGATCAACTTTATGGCCCAGGAATTTAACGGATGAGCAAAAGAACTTACATCATTTCCTTTCATTTACCTTGAATCCATGCTCTTGCAGTCGCTGCAGCACCCCATGCAAATGATCCCAGTGCTGATCCTTGGAAGTCCCAGTGACCAAGATGTCATCCTGGAAGAAGACGACGCCATCTAATCCTTGCAGAACCTGTTCCATGGTTCTTTGAAATATTGCTGGACACAAGGTTATGCCAAATGGTAGTCTGGTATACTGTAAGAGCCCTCTATGGGTATTTATAGTACACAATTCTTGTGACGGCTTGTCAAGCTGTAACTGTTGGAAGGCTTGAGAAAGATCAATTATTGAGAATTCTTGACCCTCTCGTAACTTAGAAAACAATAATTCCTCTACCCGTGGCAATGGGTAGTGTTCTACTAGTAGGTGCCGGTTTACAGTTATTTTGAAATTTGCACAAATTCTGACACTTCCATCGTTCTTCACAACAGGGACAATTGGGGTTGCCCAGGAGCTTAACATAACTGGGCGAAGAATGCCAAGCTGCAGGAGCCTGTCCAACTCTGTATCGACTTTAGCTTTAAGAGCAAACGCAAGAGTCCTTGGGGGGTAAAATCCTGGCACTGTATTTGCCTTCATGCGCAAGGACACATGTTCCCCCGTAAATGTTCCTAACCCATTATCAAGAAAAGGGTACTTCTTCAACGTGTTCAACACTTCCACATCGTCTGTATCTCTAGGGAAAACACTTACATGATTAACTCCCGGCCGTGGAAGTTGCAACACCTCGTACCAATCTCTGCCTAACAAGGGGGGACCGCCATTTGGTATCACAAAGAGATCCAGCACCCAGGACTTCTTCTGCCCTTGTACATTAACGAGGACCTTGATGGTGCCTCATGGACTGACACCCCCAGTGTACGACTTGAGGCTAACACTAGTAGCTTGCAAGGGGTAGGTTGAAAACAGGTTCCTGTATGTTCGTTCTGAGATTGCTGATATTGCGGCACCACTATCGATCTCCATATCTAACTGGATGTCTCCCACATTCACCGACACTACCCACGGCTTTGGCTTAGCGTATTGTGTACGTAACATTTGAAACAAGGCAGAGAACACTTTTTCATCAGGAACACTATTAGCACCGCCTGAAGTGTCCTGCAAACAGTGGCGTCTCGTCAGGGCAAGCAAGGCAAGCAGTGCTTGCCCAGGCAGTTTCCAGACATTGTATTTTTTAAATAAATATTTTATTCAGAATAGTATTTTACTTTGGCTCGTGCAGTTAGGTGTATGTATTTTTTACACTATCTTCTTGGGACCCAATACTGTGCGCTGTGCGCTATAAAAAAAGAACTCGTTGACACAAAAACATGCTGTTTTAGAAGCGTTGCTAGGTTTAGAAGCACTGGTAGGATCGCTTTCAGCAGGAAGGCTGCCGCAGTAGTTTCCTTTCGGAAGGGGGGTGGCATGGTACAAAGGTTCAGGGAGGGGATTGGCTGGAAAAATACGCGGTAGAAGCTACGAAGATAACGCTTTCTTGCCGAACTGGAGCGAATATGGCCGAAGCAGACGGTGGAATTTTAACCCCCAACTGCTTCGGCTATGTCCGGTACAGTTCGGCACGGCAGGTGGCGATGTCGCGTTTCAGTCGGCGGTCGTCTCTCGGGGCGCGCGCATCTCTCCCGCGGGCTGTTGGCTGGCAGTGCGTGGGGGATTTGTGGGCGTACGATGATACTACACTCCCACTTAGTATATAAGTAATGTAGAGTAGGTATCTTACTATCAGAATAATTTAAGTCAATCATTATTTTTCAAAAATAATGTATTTAAAAAAAATGTCAATTTTTCTACCTGTGGAATAGTCAATATTCAGTTAAGAAAACTACTTAAATAGCACCATTTTGTACCTTGAAATCCATATTTTCCCGGCGGAGGGCCTACAGACACCCCCCCCCCCAACCTCATCATGTTTTGGTGTGAACGGAGTTATTGCTTCCCCTCATGTAAACCTCACGCCTCGCCACTGCCTGCAAAACATAATTTTGAAATGCAGCTTCACCCTTTTCTTTTCCACTCAAGTTAGGACAATCTCTCTTTAAATGACCAACTTGTTTACAGTTGTTACATCTGTAACCTTTGAACCTACACTGCACTGTTGCATGATTAGTGTTGCCACAACCCTGACACTGGGACTGACCAGAGCCCTGATTTCAGGACTGGCTATGCCCCCTGTTCGATCGACCCCTTTGGGTGCGTACTTTCACAACGTTAACAGAATCATGCTCATTACGAACGACACACGATCTTGAGAGACCAAGCTTGTCTTGCTCCGATCCCCCAAGAGAAGCATTACTTACCGCGGCTTCGTAGGAAACTGCCAGTGCAACTGCCTTCTCGAAAGTTAGGTCATCTGATTCAAGGTACAATCTGTGCGTAATGTTTTTGTCTTTCAGCCCAACAACAAATTGGTCACGCAGGGCAGCATCCCGGAATGTCCCGAAATTACAAAATCGAGTTAACTTCCGCAACTCCACTACAAACTCAGACCCGTCTCTTGTTCCTGTTGGACCCGTCTATGGAAGTTATGCCGCTCTGCAATCACTGAAGGTCGCGAGGGAAAATGTCCCATTAACATCATCACTAACTCACTGTAGCTGCGTTCGTGTGGCCTTTTTGGTTCCGACAAATTTCGCAGAACTTCGTCTCTTTGCCGACTGACGAAATAAGAACTGCCCGTCGTTTTACCCTGATATTCGTCTTTGTTCCCAAGGCCATTGGCAATGAAGAGTTGTTCTAACCTCTCAACATACGAGTCCCATGAATCGTCCTCGGGGACGAATTTCTCCACCTTGAAGCCGGACATTTTAAACTGTTTATTGGTTTGTTTTTTTTCCAAAAAAAAAAAAAAAAAAAAAAAAACACACACACCGGTGAAGTATCCCATCCTCGTCGCCAATGTTATGTTTTATTGTACTGATGTCGTCCGGGCCTGCGGCCCCTTTGAGCCCGATATGACACCGCCCAACCACCGTCTCAGTTCAAACCTCCCACTCGTGCGTGCGTGTGTGCGTGTGTTTCTAGCCCGGCAAGAGGGCGCTTAGATGCAGTGCGCCGCACCCCTAAATGTGTTAAGTGATATTGTAACCCTTTTTCTTTCATTCTTTTGCCCCAGTGTTTTGTTGCAGTTTACTCATGTATTTCCTTAATTTAAATATTAAGTTAATTATAAAACTATAGACGTTGCCCGGGCGGACCCGAATAGGCACGGACTTGGACGAGGGTAGGAATGTTTTATATAAATTCTCAATAACTACGTAAACATTAATGTACTTTAAATTGCCAGTAATTTTTATATATTTATTAATGTAATCTATGATTTACTTAACGTTCGCCGGGGCACGGAATCGCAGAATGTTGTAACGGTAATTGTGTTCGGCGCGAAGGGCGCCATGTTGCCACCTGCAAACCATGAGCTCATCCCAGTCTCCTTCTACAGCCGGCCGAGAGCGGACGTCTCTGTCGACACCCCGAGGACATCACCGTTGATTCACTGAGTAATAATTCCATAGCTTAGTTTATTCGAATCTCTTTCTTTTCATCCTCGGGGCCTCTCTCGGTCGGAGAGACTGTATAAATATTCAATATTCACTCCTCGGAGTTTTTGTAACATCAGGGTAATACGTAACGACTTGGGGCGGCCACGTGCGTGGCTCGCCTCCTCACCTAAGCCGATTCGTGCCTCGGGTGTTTTTCTCAGTTGTATCAGTGAAGGAGCGTGTACGGATATAAATCGTGAGTAGAATAAACCAATTAACTGTGTTACGTGTTTTTGTGTTCGGGGGGCCACGTGGGATCCCAACCTGGCCGGCGGCGTGTGGGACGCCCTGAGAACCCTCTGCGTATTAGAAGCGTGCCCGACGCTGAGAGCGGGCTTAGGTAGGGTCGAGAGCAGCGCGTATAATATCTAGAGGGCCAATATCTCGCCACACACAGGCCACGTAACGCCCTGGGTTAGGGTCTCCAGCCGGGTCCACGTGCCCACTCACGTGGTGGCGCCCAATAATTTTCACCGATAATTTTCAATACAACACCGTATGCCCTCAGTACATTCTTTAGCACACGTTTTCACATTGTATATGAGACATCATGGCCGTGCTCATTGTATTCGTATATCCGCTTGGCTAGCCATGCAGGCAACCTGAACTAGCCAAATATACCACTATAAAACATTTTCATTATTTTATTTTAAATTAATTCATACTTACCTCAGACAGTCTGTGGGTTTTTCAACTGGAGTTAACAGCTTTTCTGTTCTGAGTATCATCTTTATTATGTCTTATTTTAACGAGATTCGGCATGTTTATAACATCACAATGCGACATGTGAAAGTATGCGGGTGTACATAGATTTGCAAACTCTCCTTCTTTCCTCCTAGATTTAGGGGTATCATGTATCAAAAAGCATCCTTTAGATGTGGTTTAATAAAAGTCTCTTCCTCTAAAATTAACATGTACTATTTAATGGTGTCAATTTTGTAAATGGCATTACTATAGTAGACACGAGCTGTTAATGATAGGTAGAGGTAGACGGCATCTGTTTGCACTGATTGATATAGAAAGACTTCATTTTGGGCTAATTTCGAAATGAGTTGACTGATCTGCCCCTGCTGTGTGAATAGGTTGCTCATGGCTAGACAATGATTTGATCATGATCATGATCTGATTTGACAGTGCCTGATGGTTTGAATCCATCTTAACTGTGCTGTTCGCAGAGCTTCACACTATTTCCATATTTCAATTGAACAAAATATACTTACTTGTGGAGTTATATTTTTATCGGCTAGTTATTTACGCACATATTCAAGCACACAGTGTAATGTTTATTTTTTTTTTAAACCCAGAGTAAAAAAATTTGCTTAAGAGTTGCATTACATTTTTTATAACTAAAAATCAGCATAAAATGTGCGATACATATGTGGGTAACTATGGTATGTTAAAAGATTTAGGAAGCGAGCTATAGCTCCTATCCTTACAAAAGTTTCTCAATTCAAAACACACAAAGTAAGTATAGCCAGGAGGTGAACTAACAATGGTTTGCATCCAATATGCAGTATAATTTATGAGCGCCATGAGAGGAAATTGATATTGAATGTTTTTGTAACCTTCAAGTGTAAATAAAACAATTCAAATGTTAGATTAATATTGCTATATTTTTAAAATCAAAATTCACCATTTGCATGCATGCACGAAGATCATTGCCATGCTTACATCAGTCTTTTGGTAAACCTGACAAGCAAGCATTCACTTTTTTTTTACAAAAAACATTGTATGTACATTCAAAACAATATTTTTACAATACAAGTACTTCACAGATACTGATATTTGAAATCTCAAACCTTCTGTCAAGTGATTTATCTGTGATTATTAAGTTATTTACAGAGACTGTAATGAAACAAGCAGGTTTAAAACAAAGAATACATTTAATTATGCATCTAGTACTGCAAAAATACAATATGTTATTATCTATGGGCTAAATTTAAAATTAAAACTAAACAATGGGAAAGCACTGCATGCCTTTCATTTTGACTTTATTTTTGCACTTATTGTGTTGGTTCTTTTTAATTTCAAATCATTAAATTAGTTTCAAGGCAATTCCTACTAGTTTACAACTGTAAGGATGCAGACAAACACTTTCTTCACATTTGGACAAACTGAATTTTACAACTCTTTCTTCGAATTTTGTATCGGGTTATTGTTTTGTCACTTTCCTGTGGTGCTTAAAATGTTGAATAATATTTTCAGGAATAACATGTACACACACACATTAGTTCTTACATAAATAATAAAGATACCAATTACATTCATGTATTATTTTTAAAATGAAAAGATTTTTTTTTTACGAAAGACCAGACTGAAGATATAAATTATTTGCTGTTAATTTTTTTTCCCTTTATTTTCACAGGAAATTTTAATGAAGCAAGCTGAGCTAAGTGACCTGTTTTTCTGACAAGCAGCACAACTCTTTAAATGTGCAGGGTACAAGTTTTCCTCTTGTATTTAACAAACCAAACCAAACCAAACATTGAAGGTCAAATGACAGCATATGCATATGTCATTACAGAATTTTACATCTGGTTCTTGAATTTTGATACAGGAGTGAATCAAACCTTGGTGGAAATAATAGCTGGTGAAGACTGAATTTTTAGCGAACTCCCAAACTGACATTTTTCAAGGGGCCTCGGTGGTCGAGCGATCAGACCACCACCTCCCAACTGGACAATATGGTTTTACATGGTGGATGTTGCCATGAGCAGTGGGTGTTCTTGGAGTAACCATCTCTATTTCTTGAAAATGGCGAGACATTACCCCAAATTCAATCACACACTTTTTTTTAATGCAGTAAATTTCAGCACATGCATGTTTATTATTTGTAACAACTTTCTCATGATATAATATCAACACACATTGTTAGAAATAAATAACTTTTTTTTTCAGTGTAAAAACCGGTGTTTGCAAAATTTAAAAATATTTATCTTCAATATGCCTAGAAGTTATACAATATTAAAAGTTTAAAAAAAAATCTTTATACCTTATACATACTTGAAATGAACTTTGTTCATACTTCACCACACTTTTTCCACTTCTGTAAGGATCTTGAATTTTGTGTCTGCCAAACTTTTGTCACCATTAAGAACAAGTCATCTCTTAACTGATGAAAACATCAGAATTTTTATTCATTAAAATTTGATATTTTAAAGTTAAATGTGTAATGAACGTGCAACAGAAGCTGATTATATTTTGTTTTTTTTACTACTAAAACTTAGAACTTTGTTAATTTCACACCATATTTTTTTTTTAACAATAAAAAAAACCAACAATGCTGGTAAGAGTGTCTTTACAGTAAAACCATTTGGAAAGTGATATAATTATGTTCTGGGCTCCAGTACTGACCATATAGCAAGATGTAGTTGTAACTAGCACTGCACCAAGGCCGGCCATTATGATTTCATTTGTGGTTTCAAGTCGCTCCCAGTGATCCTAGCCAGTTTTTGCCATGTCACCATGTCACTGTGTGCTGCAGTCTGACCCAAATTTAATAAAAAAAAAAATGAGAGCAAGAAAATGTCTGTGAAACAATAGTCTCTTGTTCAAATGTTCCAGTAATTGAAGATAATAAATTGATCAAAAAGAAGTGCTATTAAAAGGACACATTCGTGGTTCAAAGTCTCTTACATTTTTGACACGAGAAGCTCATAATAAAGTATACAATACAAAGTAAAGTCAACTATAGTACATATCGTGAAACTTCTCAAAAGTAGTACCAGGGGTTTACGTATCCTGCCACTGTTCTCTCAAAAATGAGTAACAAACTTTATGCAACTGTTAGTGATCATCATGTGTTTTTTACAAGACAAACTTTTTTTACAAATACGAATTGGCATAAAATAAAAAATAACTTAAAAAAGAACCTCTACATACTATTAAAAAGTATTGTTTTCTGTTTTACCAATTGGCTATCACGTATTTAAATAAAATAACAATCTCTCTGGTGAATGTGAGAGAGGGTAGCAAGCCACTTCCGGGCAACTGTCCAGGTATGAGAGGAACCAGGGGTGAACACACTATAAATTATAATTTATAACTATGCACCATATAAACTTGCTTTTATCCACAGGGCAAACTAAAAACAGTTTTTTCAATCAAACCTTGGCAAAACTAAATAAAACTCTACAAGCCTTTGTAGGTATTTTATTCATATTTGATAGTAAATATTAAATTTTATTTATTTTTAACTTTATCAAATTCCCCAATTGCTATTACTTTTAACTATGTGAACCAATATTTTCCTTAGTTTTCTACCATATGTTGCACATGCTGAATCTTTCGAATTGAAGATTAGATACGTGGAGTGGCGACTGACTACTGCAAGAAATATATAATTCAATGGTCAAAATGTTTGTGAAAAAGATCAAACACTGACATGCTTTTCTTTAATTTCCCATTGTGATAGCTGGATCAGACATTAAGCCATAGCTGCTACTTTACATGCTAATGAAACAAACCCTAGAGCAGTTTTCTTTAGGGGAGACCGGGGCACCATGAGTCATGAGGTACCATGGGTCAGCAATTGTTTAGAGCAATCCAGAATGTTTAGGTTGGCGAAACTTGCATAAAATATTTTCCATTTAGTGGCCCACATATTGTATCTATATATTTGTGATCAGTCTGTTTTCTCAGTGTGTTTTTTGTGTTTATTATCTACATGATGATAAACTATTTTGCTAACCAGTTATTATTGTTTTATTAATCTGTTTGCATTATAAGATACAAATACTGACTGAGCAGCACAAATGTATATGTATCTTATCGCATCTACATAAATTGCTGGTAATTTCATTTCATTTATTTTAGGTTATGTTTCAACAATTTTATTTGTTACAAATACTTTGGGGCACCATGGGTCGCCACTAAATGTTTAGGTTAGCTATACTAGAAAGGATCAAATACAAAACAGTTAGGCCTAATTAATTTTTTTGTTTTATATCATGGTTCGAACATACAAACATAAGAATACAAAGGGCTTATTCAGCGAAGCTGATCTTCAAAAAGCACTTAATTTAGTCGCAGAAGAAAGGAGCATTTGAAGTGCAGCTGACGAGTGTGGTGTCAAAAGAGAGACTCTAAGACGCAAGAGTAAGTTAATGAACTCACGAACTCCAGTAGAATTTGAACTTAAACCAAACTACAGCCATCGAAAAGTTTTTAGTGATGACGAAGAACTTTTAATTGTTGAATATTTAAAAAAGTGCTGCAAAATGTTCTATGGACTGACAACAAAAGACTGTCGCAAACTGGCGTATGAAACTGCCATTGTTAATGGTGTAAAATGTCCTGAGTCATGGCATGCAAAACAAATGGCAGGTGAAGATTGGTTAGCAGGATTTAATAAAAGACACAAAGATCTGTCACTTCGGTCTCCAGAGAGCTGTAGTCTTGCTCGCGCTACTGCTTTCAATAGTCATAATGTAGAGGCATTTTTTTTAACAATTACCAGGCATTATTGTTGAAAGAACCACAGCTTGGAAACCCTTCACGAATTTTCAATTTAGATGAAACCAAAACAATGACTGTTCAAAATAGTGGAAGAGTAATTGCTGAGAAAGTTTGCAAAGCTGTGTGTAAAGTCAAAAGTTTGGAAAAAGGCATTTTGGTTACAACATGTATTGTCCGTGCAGATGGCAATTATCTGCCGCCCATTTTAATATTTCCTCGAGTGCATTTTCGTGATCATATGCTGATTGGGGCACCACCAAACACACTGGGGCTAGCCAACCCATCAGGATGGATGCCTGGGGAACTCTTTGTAAGATCAATTAAACATTTCATAAAATATTCCTACAGCACGAAAGATAATACTAGTCTGCTGATATACGATAACCATGAGAGCCACATTAATTTAGAAGTCTTCGAATTAGCAAAAGCAAATGGTGTTCACATTTTGACACTTCCTCCACATTCATCGCACCGGATGCAGCCCCTGGATGTTGGTTAGTATGGTCCCTTTCAGAAGTTTTACAGTTCTTCTATTGACTCTTGGATGTTGACTCACCCAGGAAAAACAGTATCAATTTACGATGTAGATGGATTTGTTGGCACATCCCTCCCACGTGCTATGACGCCAAATAACATCATCAGCGCTTTTAAAAAGACTGGAATTTTCCCTCATGATCCACATGTTTTTAGTGATGATGACTTCCTCCCTAGCTCAGTTTCGGAACGGTCCCAGTCATCAAATTTGACATCAAAGGAAACAGACATTCCGGGTCCATCACAAGCTTGCCCACAAGCTGTGCAATATGTGGCGAGTAATGATACATCATGCATTGTGCCAAGTTTTGTGAATGATGAAGAAATAGGTAATAGTGCTCCACGGCATTTCAAAAGTCCTACAGAATTTTGAGGATACCCAAAAGCAGAACATCGAACAGGCACTAGGAAACGCAGACAGTTGGGAAGCAGCAAGATTTTGACTGCTACACCACAGAGAGAAATTCTGTTGGGGAAAAGAAAAAAAGAAGAAAACGATAAAAAAACAAAGAAAATAAAATCAGCAGTAGTAAAAAGTCACCTTTTTGTTAATGAGAAAGATTATTCAGAATCCGAAGGTGAAGACAAGGTTATTAGCCCACCAGACAGTGATTGTGATAACTGTATGGAATCCCAAATCCAAGCTCAGCAAACTCATAAATCATTTCTTTCACGCAATACAGAGCCAAATGAAGGTGACTATGTTCTTGTGGAGTTTCAGGATAAGAAAAGTAAAATGCACTATGTTGGACAGGTGTTGACGATTACAAATGAATCAAATGAAGGAAAAGAATACGAGGTGAAATTTATGAGAAGTTCAAAGAAAACCCTTGATAAGTTTATTTTTCCACAAGAAGATTATATTTCGATAGTGGGACGCTCGGATATCTTGTTTGTCTTGCCAAGGCCTGAAACATGTGATAACAAAACTGATCGCCAAAGATCGTTTTTAAAATTTGCTGTGTCATTTGATTTATTCAACATGCGCTAAAAAGTTTACTTACAGACAACAAGTGGCTATTTATAAATTGTTTGCTATGGATAAAGTGTAATTTTTATGGCGGGTTTTCATACTTTTGCTGTAACTGTAATTGATATTTTGTGTTCATTTAATATTTTAAGCATGTTTATTTAATTAAACCTATTTTAAAAATAATTCAACTTCATGTTTTAGACCAAAACTCTGTTTCATAAGAATGACCCATTGTGCCCCATACTTGGGGCACTATGGGTCACTTCTAAAAAACCATATTAAAATTTTTGTATGAAATACTAATCCAAGTAGGCTAACTAACATAAGTGTGTGTTGAAATATGTATATACCTTTATTTATGTACACAATAGTGAACCAATAATTTCATATTTAGACATAAATTTGATAGTTAGAATTTTTGCGACTCATCGTGATCCGGTCTCCCCTATATATTTCATATACTTATTATTTACTGCATTTGAACATACATTATTTATTAGTGATTAATGCTGAAACCTCATTTATTGGCTTCAGGAGTATTTATTGTATTTTAAATAATCACCAAACCTATCTATTGTTTGTCCTGTCTGCAAATTTTGTATTGCAACAATGAAAAAAAAATTGAAGCTTCACTAGCACTATGTGTTTACATTATGAGAGCAACATCTGCTGCAGCTGCACATATCTTTACCTGTCGGATGTTACTCTTTGCTATGTCTGTGACACAAAATCACCATTATTAAAACTCTAAATTCAGAATATTGAGCATCCTATATTAGCTTTTCCAATCTTAGACCACCCACTACAGAAGAACATTCTTTCCTCTTTTTTCTGTTGTAAATGTGAGTCAAGTAAACATAAGCTAGATGGGGGGGGGGGGGGGGTAAAGGGAGAGCTCTTCCATCCTTGCCAGACGTGATGTCTTTGCCACGTTGCCACATCTACCTACCCTCCTGTCCAGCATGCTGCTGGCATTGTGCATATTATATATATATTTTTGTGTTTTTTTTAAACTGTTAAGATTATAAATACTGCCGTATGTATCATTTAATTTCTTTGAAATATTTTACTTAAACTTACGTATTTTTTCAAATATTCTAACCAATCAGAAATTAAAAAAACTCAGTTTTTACTTTACTAAACACAATGCATAAAACAATATTATTTGTCATATGATCCAGTGGCCCTTTCATGGCATTCAAATGTGTATGTTTATCATTACAATGTCAATGTATGGATTTTACAATGTAAAATAAACTACCTATCTTTCTTCCGTATTTTGCTATAGCTGGGCAGGATAGGGTATTTTGGTTCAAAACAATTTTTGACAAAAAAGAAGAAGAAAACAGGATTAAAAAGTCTTTGAAAATTAAAAACATTTCTTGTCTTTCAATGGATATATTGTGTCACTTTTATTATTTAGGCCCTAATCAAGTGACTAAATACAGATAGGGGCAGTAATTTTCACAAACTGCAAATTACTACAAAATAATGTGATATATGTTCAATTTTCCACAGCCAAAGTTTTAAAAAACAACCTAAATCTGGAAATATGGACACAGCCACATTATATTTACACTTAAAACCTAAGTTATGCACCGGTTTTGGTTATTAATGGCTGCCATGTACCTAGTGCAGCAATATTACTAACACATTTACAGCAAATTTACTCTTTAATTTGGCACTTTTGTTTACATTTACCTTTATTTTGTATCAAATTACAACTTCTCTGTGGCATAAATTCTGTTAGATTGTGCTAGAGTGATTGTGATTATCAATTTATACATTGTTTTAACTTCCTTGTTTATGTTTTGTCCATCATTATAATAGTTAAATCAATGATAAATTTTGTGTGTTTAAAATGCTGAATAACTGCTTATTTTTTAAATTGTGCCTGTGTGAATATTTTAATGCCAACGTAATAAGTTTGTGTTTGTACAGATGAAATTAGTGAATTTTTGATCACATGGTTATAGTGCAGTGTTTTGTTTTAAAATAGAATTGGTTAATAATATTAGCACATGGAGAGGTGTAGTCTTACAATAAAATTGGGATACAGAAAAAAGTAACCCCCCTCCCCTTCAACTTCTCACGAAAAACAAATACCTACTATCCCCCCCCTCCCTTTATGGAACACAAAAAATTGGGATCCCACGTGGCTCTACGTTTTACACTTCCAGCAGTCACAAAATAGGTACAGCTAAAGGACACAGTATTAAGGTGGCACATTTAATTAGTATTACCGATAGTTTAGTCAAATAACAGCTTTTGGTAAACTGCACATGTGTTACAAAGTTTGCATTATTTTAACAAACAATACAATTCTGCAAAAACTATCAAATAAGAACAATAGAGGCTCACCTGCTACAGTGAAAACTGTAATATATGGAATGCTTATAAACCAGTCAAAGATGGAGCATACACATTCAAAAATGAATGCAAGTACTTTTGTTTTCCACTGAGGAGTTTAAGACCATAACTCTCAACAATTGCTCATTACAAAAATATTTTCCTTTTTAATTTTCACTTACACACTCTTTGGCAAGGTAAAACCAATGCTAGATACACAAGTACACAAAAATACAGAATAAAAAAATGATGGATTCATTTACTTTCAGGCAAACCACCATTACACTATGTTATTGCTATGACTAGTTCATTACATCTAAATAACTTTCTCTGATGTTAATTACAAGTGATGTGTTAAGCTTTTGAAGTTGAAAATTTGTGATGAAATCAAGATATATGTAAATCATTTACAGACATAACAGTGACAGAAGTACTTACAAAATAACAATCTTAATTTGTTAAATGATGATACACCATTTAACAATTAATTTGTGCAATATCTTCTACTGAACTTGTCCCATTACTTCACTGAATGAACACATTTAACACTAAAATGTATATAAGCAACATTAACTGCAATTGCAGAAATCATTAGTGTGAACATTAGACCTGTGCAAATACACAAATTGTTAACAATATTCAAAATGTTTTAGAAATGATGATAAAACTAATTCCAAGAATTAATATTAAAAAGATACCAAACTTCTTTTATACATAATATAGTATACTACAATAACAGTCCTTATCTACAGGACCCACAAACATAGTTTAGAACTGCACATTTTGAAGAATCATGTTTTGTAAAAACTGCTGCTAGCCAATGGAGGCACCCAGTAAGATAGTCCTCAGAGTTTGTGCTACAAAGAAAGAAACATTTATACTGCTAGTAACCATGAGGCAGGCACTTTTAAGAGGAGGTGATAGGAATTAATTCATAATCTCATCTAAGATATGGTAGCTCAGTGGTATTAGGGATGTCACTGTAGTAAAACCAATTTTGATGCATGCATTATGTAAAAAAAAATGTAATGGAGCTAAATTACAAAGAACCACTATAAGTTTGATAAGTTATGTACTTTAAATTAATAGCATCTCTCCAAAGGTATTGGTTAAATTAAAAGTTTGACAGCTTTTGGAGATACTACAGTGGAACTTTTGAACCACTTCAGTACAAAAGTATTTTGTACTAAAGATTTAAGAAATAAAATAAAGTTTGCTAATTTTTTTTTTTTTCCCCTCAATTCTCTGAAGCAGGAATAAAATAATAGCAACTATAATAAAACCTTATTGACACAAGCCAGTTGAGAACATAATTTCCATTCTCTGTAACAATGTTTGGACTAACCAAACATTTCAGCCTACTAATCACATTCATATAGCAAGAAAATGGACTACCAAGCACCCACTTAATAATATAGCTGCGTGCAATGCTACTCTCCCGAGTCTGTGTGAATACGTACAAGTGTTCTGTAGTAACGAGACTCATGTCCGGCTGCATGCAAGCCTTACCACACACATCAGGTTCACATATAACACACACACACACAGCAAGAAGCATACTTAATTTGTCAGCCAGTGCCAACACAAACCAAAATCTGCCCCCCATCACTGCTTTAAGAGAATCTTCCATTTCATCACTTTTTTTTTTAGTTTACTAACAATGTCTAACATAACTTTCTTCTGCTGGATTACAATTTTGGTTTGTTTATTTCACTGTAAAATAGGTTTTTGCTTAATGTTAAAAGTATTTTATTCATCAATCACAAAGGTTTCTTTTTGTTTAATTGTTTTAATTATTTCAACTATTAACATGAAAAACACAATGATGCTGTGTTAACAACTTAGTCTTTCAACAGTTAAAATGTAGGAATGGCAAGTGAGTAACGGAGATATACTGTAGATCCTAATCAAGTGACAGTATACAAATAGGACCAGTAAACACTATGCAAAGTCTTTTGTTGTTGTTGTAGTTATTGTTAAGACTGATTTAAATATTTAATTTTCTAAAAAGGAAATTTGTGCCTGTCTCATGTCAACACAATTTTAGGGATGTAGTAAAGTATTAGTACAACAGGCAATCAAATGTTTACATGCAAATAAAGCCATCTAAGAATATTACATATTAAAAAAACTATTTTTCATAAAAAAAATTCAATACATTAAACTATGAAATGTATGAAATACTTCTGATACAATTTTTTTTTCATTCTAAAAGTTTATAATTAATAAATTTTTTTCAAATACTTAATGTTACATAAATGACACAAAATGGTGGATATTTCCTATATTATATAGATGTTAAACAGCATGCAGTTACACACACAAGTGCATGCATTTGCATACTAAGACTTGTGAAAAAACACTATGTATATTGCATTTTAATGTTCATGTTCAAACTAGTGATACCTTTTGTGAATCAACTACCAAGACTTCAATTAGTTTTTTTAGCTTGGAATATAAATGAAATTTGGTATTTGAGCAGTAAAACATCAAGTTATATTTCAATTAACACAATTGTTTCGGCCCTTTTTTTTTAGTTAAAATATCCATAGATTAGAACATTTTTGAATTTGTATTTTAATACAATTCAACCAAAAAAAAATCAATATTGGCACAGGTCTAATCAAACACAACAGAAATAAGAGAAAAATTATTTAAAAAAATAGCATAAATATAACATAAAATACAAAGTTTACAAAAAACTTTTACTATTACATAAATAGGAACTTTCAGGATACAAAGTTTTGCAAGAGCTAATCCCAAAATATTTTCTTAATCCTACAACAGACCCATCACCGAGTATCTACTTTTAAGCCACTCTTGATGTCTTCGATCACAAGAGAGATTGTCTGAATTCCAAAGAAGTACAAACTTGTAAAAGACACACAATAAATTTCACCAAAAAGGTTAACAACTTTGTACTTTTAAAGAATTACAAAACTGTAATACATAAAGTAAATACACATTTTATAACTTATTTACCATACTTCAAAGTTTTATTAAATTATATTGCAAAGGCAGCTAAAATTTTCCAAATTTACTCATTGCTAATACTCTCATGAAAGTGAAGATTAATGCACTGAATTAATATTTTGTCACTATATAGCAACAAATACCTCATTACACAAAAAATATAAATATATGAAAACTTACTTTCAACCCAAACACAATGCCAAACCCTGTCCTTAGCATTCAAACTTGTAGGTATACTTATATACAAAAACATTTGTAAAAAATTAACAAAATAAATTAAGTGCATAATGATGACTTCATCAAATAATTACCCCCTCAGCTGGTTCTGATCACAAAAATATCATTTTAAATAATCTTTCGGGCAAATTCTTAAGGATTTTTTGATTGATAAAGATAAACTTCTGTTTAACCTTCTCACTGCATATAGTCATTAAAATACCCATTCACTGTACATGCATGTACTCACATTACTCAAAACAAAAAAATTCACATCTCAAAATAGTACTCTAACTTACTGGGTTCAAATATTCTGTTAACAAAAATAAAAATTAATTTGCGCACCAAAATAAATAACAAAATGTGAGCAGAATCGCACAATCTTCTCTCGAAGTTCGCCAGTTTCCTTCCACATAACAGATTGTTGGATTTTCTCTTTAGTCCACTTTGAGCCTCTTGCTGAACTCTTCTTGCTGCTTCTCCTTCCACTCCTTCTTTGGCTTCATCCTCTTCAACTGCCCGTCCCTGCAAGGAACCCCACACAGTGAACACTACACAGCACTAGACAGCACTAGACAGCACTAGACAGCACTCTGCACTCAGACGGCGAGAGTAGTCGCGAGAGCCACAGTCAACCACTGAGCGTGGACAAGGCCCTCTCCACAGTTCTTTGGGAGGCAGCTGTGGTGACTAATGAACAATATGTACCTGGATTACCGAACAAGCTCGGGAGAATCTAATTAGATTACTGCCTGCATCAAATTATGTGTAGCTGCATTTCAAACTTAAATATTTTTGCTACAAGTTGAACTAAAATAAACACAATATTCACACAAAATTAAATTAAGAAACTACAAAATTTAAAAAATACTGACAAATTAAATTTTTATGTGCTGCTAAGGACAATTTTTTTGTGGCTGTACTGAGAGTTTCATTCCACTGAAACGCATGAACAGTGGTAGTGATTAAAATGTATAGTTAAATGTGTGTGATAAATTCTCACTTTAATTCTTTTGCACATAGAGAAACTTATGCTTCTGTATCAAGAATGATAAACATAAACGATTCTGTTGTGATGATAAATAAATAAATATCAAAGAAGCATCGGAACAAGTGTTGGATTAGTAATGCAACTTCCATTACAGCTGCCGTATTCTATATTTCTGTGCTACAAAGATAAGTAGTTAAGATATTTATGCACAAATGTGCAAATATTCAGTTTTATATTATAATTATATATGATGGAAAATAGCATTTGTAAATTTATTTATAGCACTTATTTAAATTTCTATAACATTTATTAGCAAGTATACAATTTTTGTGCATTTCAATATGTCATTGTTTTGAAAGGTTTTTCAGATACTAAGTTCATTTTACAGTATTTTGAATGTAGCTAACAACATGTACGAAAAAATTATGTATATTAAATTGTAGTACCCTTGGAATGACATCTACTGATTGTGTTCAGCCCATTATTTAATATGCAAACTATGGTATATACTATAAACACTAAAAAATATGGTTAAAACACTAACCTAAATTTATGTTTATTCCACTTCAGGTAAGGAAGAAAATAGGTTTTCTCATGGGCAATTTTGGCATAGGGGACATTTTGGTCTACACATGCATGTGCACGACATGAAAAATGTTTACTTTCTATTGTTGAATTATCGTAAGTGTGCTGTCAATATTTTTTTACACATAAGGGTTTTAAATATTGAATAAAATAAAATTTATTGTCATCTCCATGCTTGGGTCTGAACTTAATCTTCTAAAGTAGTGATTATTCCATGAAAAAATATGAAAATTAAAATGCTTTACAATTATCCCACTACCCTAACTTAAGAAATAGTTCAAACAATTTTACATTATTAAAATGTACCTTATTTAATCAACCATTCATTTTAGTGGAAGGTAATACCTTGAATATCAGAATGATGTCCTTACAGCATAACCACAAGTAATTTATTAGAACTGGAAAAAATTATTTTTGAAATATTTTTTTTTCCGTTTAAGTTGTGACTATAGTATTAATGGAGTGAATTTACAGACTTTGATGTCAGCTTTGATACATGAGCACTAATTCTCCTTCCATAAAAACTAAAACTCAAATCATTAAGTTTGTATGGTTTTTGACCAGAGCTTTAAACATCATGTATGCACACAAATGCAAGTGAAATAATACTGCAGGATGCAAAATGTTGAACATTACAAAATTCTTAATCCAACTTGTATTTGAATTAACCTTAAACAAAATACACTCATGCTTGCAGCAGCAACGTAATCATCATAAGATAGACGCATGTTAGGTTTGCAGGACACTCACTGCACATGCTGCACAAAATGTACACCTTGAATCAATGACTACCCATGTATTTTCAACCTCAAATTTCTGCAACAATTGATATATTCTTCATAGAAGAGATCATCATTTTACTGTATTCACATGATGATGTAGTCTATGGCCATAGCTTCCAAATAAACAAGAACTGACCCAATCACAAAAACAACATGAAAATAATGTCTTGTAAATTTGTTGGTCACTGATATTATAGCATTTGGTCCCCTACGGTTGAGGTGAAACTTTCATAAATATGAACATTAATCGCATGTGCACACTGCACAGCAGAATTATATTTTAAGTCCATCACTAAACTACTTGTTTGCCGATAGAACTGTCCAAAAACATGTCATCGCAGATGGCAACAGCTGAATTATTTAAGGTTGAAAAATCTCTGGTATTTTGAATGTAAATTGCATTTAAATACATTCTGTGTCAAATTACTAATTTCCATTCAAAAATTTGAACACTGTATCTCTGTTGGTGTACCATTAGAAAAGAAACTCACCTGGCTTTGTTGACATCACTAAATTTAATAGTTCTGTTGGTAAATTTTATTGATGGCCTCGTGTGCAGAAGACAGGAATCTGTCTATACCATATCTTTAGTCTATGATTATAGACACTCTTTAATGATTTACATATATTTTAGGTATAACATTTGTTATTCCATGATATGCATGTCCCAAAGATACACATATATCTATAATATATTTGTTTACGGTTGTATTTTTGTATTTTATTTGAATACTGAAAATGTACGTTAAAACAATTTTTACTACAACTGGAATATAGGTATATGTATTGATTTTGTGCCCCTAGAAACAGCTATTATGTAAATTTTAACAATGTTATTATCTGGTTTCAAAAAATAAAGAAAAAAATACGTGAGAGAGTGTTTTAGTATTCACCGGTGATGTGTAATATCTAACCTCAGTAACGAGCAAATTCATATGTTCTCACGTTTCAAATATACTTATAATACCACACTCAGGGGCCTCGGACACAAAATATAATGTAGAATTCTTTAATAGGTAATGCTGAACGTGATAAATATAAGCAAAATATGTTTTCAACTAAAATTCTGAACGCGAATCTCGTATACTTTCCGCACTCACCATTAGAAACTGTAAAAGTGACTAAGTCGACGACACGTCTCGTAGTGTTTACCCCCTTCCACCAACCATGTGGAGCAGCCAACTCACACCTCAGTTGTGTTTGATCACCCTCCTTACAGTCCGGATTTGACACCGAGTGACTATCACCTTTTCCCCACGTTGAAAAAGTGGCTTGGAGGACGACGCTTCAACACCAATGATGAACTGCAGAGCACTGTTAAAACGTGGCTGAATAGGCAGGAGGCATCATTTTATGCAGAGGGTATTGGAAAGCTGGTGCATCGGTACGACAAATGCCTCAATCTGCACGGTGATTATGTGGAAAAATAGAGTAAAGATGTACGTTTCTTTTGACATTAAAATAATTTCCCAATTCATTCCCGTTTTTTTATTACAGCCGATCGGAGGTTGAAAAAAAAATAACCCTCGTATTACAACTTGACAGGTGTGTCTGGGAAACATTTCCTTGACATGGATTGGGAAATTAAACTTTGTTCCGTCCCCCATTTTACTTGAGCTGGGCGGGATACAGAAATGTTGATACGGGAAAATATTATGTTGATATCCAATAAAATCATATCAAATTGTAACAATTTTTTCCTGTAGTAGAACTGAAATAATATCCAACCTTACATAGTGGGTTGTAAACATCATGTTTTCCAATAATCAATCTATATTTGGCATCAAAAAGTTATCAGTGCCTAGTATCATAGGAATAATAGTATCAATACTGTTATTGAGCATAGAAATAATGTGGAATCAACCTATCAACCCATTCATTGTTTTGCATTTTTTCTACTATGTTCATCTGTTACATGTAAACAAATTATTTCCTGAATAGAGACAGTAGAGAGAGACAGAAGCATACCACATGAGGTCGACCAGTCCGCCTTGCCGTGCTATGACACTCTTGACGCGGTTGGCAAAGTCAATAGCCGTCTCTCCTTCCTTCTGGTACATGGGTGGGAGGTACCACACGTCGCACACTATGGCCCAGCTAGTCATCATCATGTACAAGTACTGCAGCATCGAAAATCGACTGCTGTTCCAAAACGCATCTCCAAACCTCGGGTCGTACTGTCAGCATGCAAAAAAAAAACACAACCATCCTGATCAAAGTCCCAATGACATACCATTAAATAATTGTTGACTGCATCTGCCAAATTAATTTGTAATTTACCAACCATTAACTGCATGCAAGTTAGATGCATTTAAGTGATGTTAATAAAACACTGAAGTTAGGCAACACATAACTTATATTTTGCTCATCACATTACAAATAGTAAAAAATAATAATTCTAAAAATAAAAACATGTAATGGCTTCATCAAGACTCACTGCTTCCTGATAACTCTGGAAAACTTTTGTATACACAAGAATGTGAAACTAATAATTATATATTTTTATATGCCCTTCATATGAAGAAACAATTTTCACTTTTGTTTTTGTGGCATTGTAGATAAGTTGTTACAACTGGTGATTTACAACTTAATTTTTACGCTGAAAAGCTATTTGAGACTATTGAAAATACCAGCTAACAAAAGAGTCAACAATCAAAACAGTGAATTACAAACCATTTATTTGGGATGGGATTGTCACAATATTGCCTCCCTGAAATGCAAAAAAAGAGAACGATGGTGTTGTAAATGACTAAACTTTACATGTTCATGATAGCTTACGGCCACCTTTATTTTAGAACACTTTTTAAATTATTTTTTTTATCATGGCAACTTCAAATTTTCTTTAGTTTTTGAAAAATATATTAGTTTACAAAAGCTTGAACCAAATAAATTTGTTTGCTACTATGTACTTACAGTATGAAATACATCTGGATGGCCATTAAATAAAAAAAAAATAAAAAAAAATTACCATACATTAAAAATATTTTCCTGGTGTTCTAATAATATTCACTACTAATAGTTACCATCAATTAGTACAAATTATTGATTAACCATAACCCACAGTTATTTAAATTGTTACTACTACGTGATACAGATTACCTGCTCAATAAAAAAATGGAGCTGCCAACCACCCAGAAACAAACACAGTGGAGCATGTAGGGAAAAGATTGGTTGGCAAACTATATCCTCTGCTCTGCTTTCACGATAATTCAAACCCTCATTCTCTTTCCTGTCACTTTTATTTCCAACACACACGCCTTTGATACTTAGCAAGAACACTTACACCTCAAGAGAAAGTGAACATGACATTAGACAAGCTGTAAAATAAGTCTTCCAGGTAAACTGTATTTGTGCAGTTTAGAGATGCACATTTACATACTTATTTTTTACGTTACCTAAAGGATATGTAACTTGGAATTTGACATTGCCAAAATAGTGGGAACCCTGAACATCTTACCTCTGCTACATCCAAAATTCAGTTGCAGTAAATTATAAATGTTCTCACAGCTTGCAACTAAATATTTTCACGATTGTTGAGGCTTGCATGCTGACGCTGAATTGAGGCCTACCGCTACTGTATTAGTCGTATATATTTGAGGTGCTTAGAGCCAAAGGAACTTAAGTAACACATCAAAGAACTGGCACATAGTGACTTTGGCACTACCACCTCATTTGTAAACTACTGGTACCTAACACTATAAGTGAATGGATTAATCTTGTATACCTAAATATTTTTTTTTAAACACCAAATTCTACCGTTTTCACTAGGTGGAAAAACAAATAATTTTATGCAGAACCAGAGGAATAGAATGTTGCTTAAAAATTTATAAGGCTTGTCTTCTTAAATAATAAATTCCGAAAGCTTGTATTTTTAAATAACAAATTATCAGTGATGAATTATAAGCATTTTTATGAAATGAGTAAAACCTTATGATTATTAATCAAATCTAAATACATACAAACTTTTGAGTAACTTATTAATTATAATACATCAATATCATTTTAAGTTGAGATCAGTTTTTTTATATTAACTTGCTGAAAATAAGATGTGATAATAACTGAATTAGTAATCACTGGTTACTAGTTTGTCAATCAAAAATCAATTCAGTAATGTGTCCTTTATCTCTGCAATTTCAAAGAAACATTTAAACATTAAAAAAATTTGAATGCAAAAGTTCATTAAATATCATTATCAAATAATGTTACCCAAATAGAAGCTAACCTCCAAACCAAGCCAACTCCAAGTGAGACAATCCATGTTAAATCAGCACAATTTTAATGCAAAACCTACCTGACCTTAGATGTCAAGAACCTTTTGTTTGCAGTTTATACCCACAAAAAACATTAACAAATAATTTTATAGATTCTTTGTGAGTGTGTGTGTGCAAACTAATTAATTTGAAAAACAGAAAAAAAAATTTTTTTTACCAGTTTCTTATTTTTTAACATGTTTTCCACACTGGAAGTATTGGTGCTTGAGAGTTAAAATCTGGTTCATTTGAAATTTTTTTTTTTATAAAATGAAATGTGGTGTCGAGTGATGAAAGATAGGGCAGATATAATGAGAACGATAAATATGAAATGGAATGAATTACTTGAATAATTAATAAAAATGTATATCTTTAATCTGTGAGCAAACCCTCGCCAAATATACAAGCAGGCTGTTTTCCACCTATTTCCTGTGGAGTTTGGATCATACTAGACATACACAAACACCAGTCTATTAGGGTCTGCACCCTCATGCATATTTCCGTCACTTCTTGTATTTTCTTGGTAGGTAGCAAGTCATACAGAGTTAGAAAGTGCATAGTCAGTACACACCTTGATGGCCACTGGGTAGATGACGCTGCCCACCTCAAAACTACCTTTCTTGAACTGCATCACCGATGTGTTGTTAATGCATGTTCCCTCAGGAAAGATCAAGATGGGAGGGTTATTGGGATCAGAAACGTGTTCTCGCAACCTGTAATTTACAAACGCACTTACAGTCTTTGCCATAGAGAAAAGTGTCACACAAACATATGACAGCAAATAGCAATGTTTACCTTTTTGCAACTGCTTCTCTGTCTTTCACTTCGGAGCGCTCAAACCAAATGTGGGGCGAGGCTCTCGCTAGTGCTCGCTGGAGAATGCCCAGGAAACCACCGTGGCGTTGACCAATCTGCCAAATTCATATTAATCATGCAACCAGTCCATACCATTCATTACCTCTTGCAACACACAAGTCCAACAGACAAAACAATATCTTATGGAATAAATCAGAAACTAAACTAGTACAAACATTCCAAAAATTTTAAGTAACATTCTTTATGTTAGTGGCTTGCTGTTTATGAATCTTAAAAAATAATAATAATAATAATTTTCCACTATTTTTTTCCCATGTAAATTATAAGAAAAATAAAAATAAAGAAAAGAAAGATAATTCAGTGAGCATCTGCCTAAATCAAACAGTCCACTGCATAGAAGTGTCATATTAGTTAAACGTGCCATTTATTTTGGAGGTAAATGAATTGCTTGTAAAAAAAATAAAAAGAGATATCAAATTTGAATGAAGCCAAAAAATCTAAAATTCTAAATTCATGGTACAAGCATTTGAACCTATGCACTGCCAGTGTTACTTTAAAATAATTATCAATTACTGACAACATGGGCCTAGCTGTCCTTACAAAGTTGAAAGTTTTCTAACATCACTAATAACTTGTTTTGAGTCATAAATGATTTACTGTTCTTGGAGTCAAGCAAAAGTACCCCTTGCTTCCAACTTGCAGGGACTTGGAGGCAGTGGGCTAGCAACAACTCTAAAGTTTGCTAAGGGTTTCAAAAAATGTGGCTGTAAAACTGAATAGCATTGAAGAAAAACTGTAAACTATTTTTTAACTTCTTAACTTGACCCCAATGTTGATTCCTCTGGTAGCACAGGTAATTTTTGATATTTTTTTTTAGCTCCTGCCATATTCTGTGGAGCTGAGCTTGTATACTGGAACACCTGAGGACATGTTCCTAATGCTGTCAAACCAGCGGGACCATCTATAGTGATTCATCTCTTTTGGAACATGCTGCCTAAGTGCGGCATCTTATTGCAGTATCGTCATGTAGTTGTTCAAGTTGATTGCTGTTGAGAGAAGTCTCCAATATGCTGGTCATCTATTTCCTTACACCACAAATCATTTACAGACTATACCATACGTGTTCCCTAACGTCACGTGGGTTCACAGTGCCTCATACGTGCCCAATATGCCTGTGGACTATGCCATTGCTTGTAGACTATATCCTCAGCATCTCTTCTGCAAACAGTTGATGTGCAATGTGATCACCAGGCTTCAAATGTAGCTAATCTCAGTATGAGGTAGTATGGCTTCTAGAAAACATCTCAGATTCTTTTGACAAAATTCATCACTAACACCCATTTGGATGCTACTTAGCTCTTGGAAACATACACCAAACCAGTTTTTGGAAACACCAATACTAGTCCCTTACTGCCTAGTTACTTTGAGATTGCTTACTAAACCGAGTGCAGTAATGCCCTTGAGTTTGGGTGACATATTTTGCCAAAAAGCCATGCAAAATGTACACTCTTTGCCCAAACAAGATAAGATGGCATTTTATGCCATTTATTGGTGGAATAAAAAATCTGGAGTTTTTATTCAATATGTCGATAACTGCAAGTAGCTAGATCAATTAGTTTTCCCATCAGAAGTTTTCAAAACCATTAGTGGACTTAAGAAACACAAACTTTTAGCACTGTATAAACAAAAAGTTTAAGTAACATATTGTCTCTTTCTGACTTACATAATAATTTCCTGTCACCCAAAATCTCTACACTTTGTTTCCAGAATCTATCTCCCATTTCAACCCAAAATGTTATTTGAAAGACAAAAAAATCATAAAAAATTAGTAATTTTGATTTTGTATGAAACAGCCAGTGTATTAGTAATTATCTTATTAGATATTTAAAATAACCCTTTAATACTGTCTTATTTAATTTCCTAGCATTAAATAAAAGATATAATAACAAGCAAAATGCACTATTTTTAAAAATAAATACAGTGTTTTATCGCATAATCGTCGCACATTTTATATTAAAATCAAGTTTGAAAAGAAGGGGTACGACGTTTATGCGGAAAAAAAATTTTTTTGTTAGGTAAAGTTATTCATAACCATAAAACCCAATCATGGAAAGTACGTTTATTTAAAAGTGGAGTATACAAATGTACGCCGAACAATTTAAATTAATAAGTCATGCAACAAAAACCTTTCTTCAATTTTAAATAGAAAAACAAAATGTGAATGTGAATGCGAGCCTGAACTAACGTGTAACTATCGTCGAGTACATACTTACCACGAAAGAGTGCGGGCTATGAAATGTAGTTAACTCGAAACTCGACAGAGAGCGCACGTTGTGTGCAATCGGCGAGATACCGATATTCGACTACATACACGCGCTCTATACGAGAAGCAACATAACCAAACATGAATGATGCCAACTAGCGCTGGCTACATTTCTATAAACGGTACACCGCGGCGATGCAGACGCACAGATAAAGGTTATAATGTTTAAAAAGTCTTTAAAAGAAAATTTACACATCAGACGTATCAGACATCTTTGTATTTCTGTTAATCAAATAAATATTAGATTTTTACTTTAAAATACATCGTTTTATACGGAAAAGATACCTACACAAAGCGCTCTGAATCTAATACCGGGACCAAAAACATCATGCGAAGTTTACGCGACTAGTTTTTTTTATCCAAATTTTGACGCCCTAAAATATGGGTGCGACGATAATGCGCGTGTGACGATTATCCGTTAAAAGAGGGTAGCTCATTTAATTTTATGCGATGAAATTTTATATCTACGTAAATACATATGAATTATTTAATAGTTTATACTCATGCATTAAAGGGATAGTTTACATGCAGATTGAAATTAACTTTCAGTAATTGTAAAATTGAAAAATCCAACCAATCATCACAAAAAAAATTTTTTTTAATAAACATACAAAATATAATTCACTATCATTATCCATCTAAATTTCTAATATTAACTTAACTAGAGGGTTTCACTGTCTGAAACAAACATCTTAGTGGTGGTGTAGAAATGTTGTTTCTTATAACAGTAAGGGGCTATTCATAATTACGTAAGGATCCCAAGAGAAATCTCTCTACATTACCTTACCTCGGGGGTTCAAGATATTCTTACATAACTTTTTACTAAGAGTCGAAATTCGCATGCATGAGAAAAAACTTTGGTAATGCAAGAGTTCAAGCATCAATCCTCAAGAAGCACCAGGACTCATCGAACAATTGCATAACAGTGAGTCGCTCACCACTCAATGTTTTGTTGTTGTACCTTTCGCTGCAGTGTTGAACTGTCGGAGCTAAAAGATAGGACCGCGGGAGCCTCGAGTTGGTCCTGAGAAATTTCCAAGCGCTGGGCTCGTATGCCCATCTCCTCTTGCCTAAATAGTCGTGACCGGCAGATTTTCCATTGCCTATCTGGTTTTTCAAATTCCGCCGCCCAGCGATAACCAAGCCTGCTCTTCATCGAAGACAAAACAAAATAATTTATTGATATATTTTTTTGTCTTTCCTTGTATTCTGTTATAACTTTTTTCCAGGCAGATTTGCTTGTACAAAATCACCTTGTCCATTACTGTAAACGTGATATGAGCATATTGCATAACGTACGGTTTCCAGAAATGTAATTTTTGTCCTGCTATCAGGGTAAATCCAAGCATTAAAGTCTTGAAATGTTTCCAGGCCCCCTGAAGGAGCCTAGCTTTTCAGAAATGCTAAAAAACTGACATGGGCAATGTTAAGCCAATTATGATTTTCACTGTAGCCAGGGGTTCAGATGAAAATCCAAGGTAAGTTCCAGCACAGAACTTTTGAATACATATAACAGTGGCTTCGATAAACCGAGCTTAATTTATCCTTTTTTTTTACAAGGTTTCCTAAAATCATCGCATTTTCCATCCAACATTTCTAAACCTTCAATTTGGATGCCTTGTTTGTGGCGATGAATGTTCCAGCGCGCAGTGCTTTCATTCATGTTGAGCGCAGGATGGCAACACTAAGCAAGCAGCTAACGGAAGCTGTTCTGCTGCACGATGTCTACAGGACACATCTGGATGCATTAAGGGGAACCTCTAATCCTGAGCTTGAACTTTAGAATTTTCAAGCAGCTGGAGTGAGTTAGTGATAGACTCCTCCTCTGAAACCACGCAGTACGAGGGCAAGCACGCCAAAGCAGAGGTACCTGAGCCGTGAATGCAGTGTGGTACTCCAGACATGTAAGAGTGTCACAGCATTGTTTGCAGGTTAAAGAACATCATTTAAAATTTACTTATTGTTTTGAAGAATGTTATTTTATAAATGTTAATATATTTTAAATTATTCACAGGTTGTGAAATGCAACAGTGCTGATTGCTGAGGGAACTGCGCGGTGATCCAAAAATGATCCTTAACAATGCATTTCTCCACCACCTGTGCAGCTTGTCCAGGATCTGGAAACACGGTGACTGTGTGGGTTGGAAGCGTTGTAAAACGTACAGGATGCCCATTTCTTGTCACTTTTCCAGGCTATGGTTGTTCAGGTGCTAATCCCTACTTTGTGAGAACCTACCGTATGGATTTGCCTGTCCGATAGTGCAGGGTGACGTCGAGCCTAGGCGCAGGATATGCGAGGTGTGTTTAATTTTCACAACTAATTTGTTTACTATTTAAATACCAATATCCAAACTAATATATATTTTCCTCACATTTTATTTTATCGCAGACATTGACATCAACCGGGCCTGCGCCCCAGAAGTCTGGTAGGCCTCCGCTACCTTTCCCGTCGCCCCCGTCCCACTTCCCTCACTGGCAGTCGCACCGTCACAAGTACGTAGTCGTGTGTTCGAATAGCGCGCCACAAACTACCTCAAGAGGGCTCAGTAGCGGCAGTGCGACATTATCCATAATTCATAATAATTAAATTGGAAATCTTTTTATTTTTTCCCCTTTTATTTGGGTCGCCACTGACGGGGGGGGGGGGGGGGGGGGGGCTTTTGTTTTGTTTAGTATGTAATTTTAATTGTGTAATATAAAGACGTTGTCGGGCGGACCCGAGCGGACCCGAACGTGGACGAAGTCTGCATTTATTTACATATAATAAATTAATAACTGTGTGTTTAATAATAGTAGAGCCGTGGAAGAGCATGCCATAATTTTAGAAGTGTTTTTGTATTTCCTTATGTAAGATTGCAAGGCACTTAATCGTAAGAGCGTAACTAATCTGGCAAGGCGGGAAGGCGCCATGATGTTCCGAGGGAGCCCTACGCTCGGTCAGTTCTCCGCCACCAACGACCGAGGTAAACGTAGCCTTCCGGACCCGGGGACTTCACTCTATAATTATCTGATCAGTAGTTCCGTTTTATCTTAGTTATAAATCTCTTTCACGCTATCCCAGGGGCTTACCTCGGTCGAGGGACTGTTTATTTGAATCATTTTCAACTCTTAACGAGACTCTTTTACGCTTCTTACATAATTGCTTGTGCTGCCATGTGCGTGGGCCTTACTCCCATAAAACGATTAAGTGCCTTGGGTCTTGGAACCATATCCTCATGAAGCCGTGTATGGGAGTACGCGTACACATTAAACACCTTAAGTATAACTATCATCTTTTATTTTTTCACCGACCACGTGGCGACCTATCCACTGTGAGCAGGCGTGTGGGATGCCTTAAGAGCTCTCTGTTAATTGAAATAGCATAAGCATGCCCGATGCTGAAAGCGGGCAAGGTCTGAGCATATTACGGGAGGTAACCGAGGGTCTAGTCTTGCCTCACACGGGCGTCGTTACGCCCTGAGACAGATCTCAGCCGGGTCCACGTGTCCTTCCACATGGTGGCGCCCATTATCTATCAGTAGGGGTGTGAAATTATGGTTTTATAATTTAGCCACTTTCGTTTCCAAAATCAACAATTTCGGTGTTTTGTGTTTTTATAGGAATTTGCAGCAGAAAATAAGGATAAAAATATACGTACTTTTAAATTTGTAACCATGTACACTGTAATGCTATCGGAAACACTTTAAACTGTTTTAAATGGACTATTAACTTTATGACTAGTCAATAAATTTACATAGTTTCACCACTATACGCATTTAATCTCTGTTAAAACAAATTTCTCAAGGGGTATATTTGCAGAGATAAACGCCTGTGTAGTTTTCATGATGAACTTTTCTGTCTTCTCTCATTTTTTTGGCAACAGTAGTCACTTCTTCCATCGTGGCTAAACGTTTGCTGCTGACACCAGCTGCACTTCCTAACCTAACTTTAACGTGGTGTTTACTGTTGAAGTTTTACAACAGTGTCGCGCCTTTCGTGGTCAACTCTACAATTGCACCACTTGCAAATAAAATCTTGTTAGAAGCATATATACCCTCACATTTAAATTCTTTTGCTCGGGACTCGGCAGTAGGCTTTAATTTCGGCTTTGTTTTGAAGCAGCAACGTTAACGTGTGTACGTGACAAAGGACTGCCAGTATTTACGCGTAGCCAACAATACCAAGCCAAAATTGTAATAAAAATACCAGTATCTATAAGTGCTGGTAAAATAAAATTACAATGAAATTGTATTACGTTTTGAAGAAACTAAACGTATATTAACTCGCGCGAAATTAGTTGGAAATGCACTTAATATTTAAATTTTTGAAATTAGTTTTAAGTCGCGTTCATGGAGTTATGTGTTCTCGTATGTTGGCGATTCTGCTAAAACAAAGCGAACGTTAGAACGGAATAATATTTATGTTGTTACCTTAGTGAAAGTGATATTAACCATTTATCAATGTTAAGAATGCTAAGAAATTAGTGCATTCATAAAAATAAAAGAATGTATATATGTATAGTATTTTACAACGTCAAAACATGTTCACCGATATAGCTGATTTACGATGTATATTGTTTTTCAGATTTAGTAGTTTAAAAAACGGATTTTCGTTTTATGTCGTTTTTAAGTCCAATTATCGCGTTATTTCGCGTTTTTTCGCGTAAAAATGGTTACACCATTTTTTCACACCACTATCTATCAGTAACGCAACGACCCTCACGAAACCCGAACCGCGACATATGTGGGCTGTACTTTGCATCAATCACAGCTGCAGACAGTCATACTGTGCTGTATTCCCGCCACCTGCAGCCTTGTGTGAACATACTGCAGACGACTGCCGCAGACGCTTACGGCGCATCACAGCCAAAATCGCAAAGCACTGCAGGAAAGTGTTGTGCATACAATCCCTCTTCCAACCAGCGGGGAAGATGCCGAGTGGCTAAGAGCATGGCTTGTCAACCCGTTCAGGCCGAACTACAACTGATGATCTGAACTGAACCGGCGTTCACTTTTTGACTAATTTCCTTTGCGAGTTTTTCAAATCTTGTTGTTTATTATATTACGCAAAGCAGTTTGTAGTTTTTGAATTTATTTCCTTACATCAAGATTGTAACCAATCATACCTTTAATTATAAAATGTATTTTCCAGACTAAATATTTGTTTTTTAAAAAATAAAAATCTCTTGATTTATGTCAAATAACATTTTTTAGTGTAACTGAACCTTTTCGTATGGCATTAAAATATTTAAAAAATTTTAGGGAAACTAGGTAAAATATTATGTAAGAAGGGGCAGGGGGGTCCGAGAAATCTTTTGTGTCCTTACATGGGGGAGGGGGGTTAAAAATGGCCAAAATCGTCCTTACGTAATTAATGAACGGCCCCTATTAAGTTGAAAGGCAACCTTTAATTTACATTTTTTAAATTGTGTATGTGCAGCCAAATTGTCAGCTACAATGAGCTCAACTAATCCGAGAACCAACTATGTATTGATGCTAGCCACTAAGACATTTAGCCGACAGTACATGTAGGAGTAATTGCCACTTACCTGAGACAAAAATAGAATAAACTAAATACCCACATCAAACAAGTAATCAGAAAGCTATAAGATTCCTAAAAACATATTTACTATTTATCAGCTTACAAGGCTTACATGCACAAACACACACACACAAACATCACAGCTACGGGAAACCCACCTACCAGCGCATAGCAATTATCACAGGCTAACACAAGAACATCAATGGGTGAGGTATGGTTTGCCACACAGATTCCGCACTTGGGGCGGTTCTCGGGATTGTGGTAGGTTATGACAGCTGATAGGGCACTGGACAACACCCCAAAACACATGATGGACACGAGGCGGTTGAGCCAGCGCTTGAACACACCATCAGGGACGTAGCCCACGATTCCTGTGCACACAGTTAGCCACATCACCTGGAAACAATACAACAGTGTGTGGTGTGTGCGACATGGCACAGGCAGCAGCTGGGAGCTCAGAACACACAGGAATCCTCACACTAAAGCCTTTCACCAGTTTCTTAATGTACAATTCATAAGAAAAATTTGTTCATGTGAAAAATGCTTCTTCCAACAAAACTGACTACCAACTGTTTCATTTATATATATTTAAATTGCTTCTGCAAAATTTTAAATGAAATATTGTCTACATAGAATTCAGTTTACAGTACATATCATAATTTGTAAGTTTTCATTCTGTTTACACAAAAAGCTTAATGTAATTTCAAGCATTTCACTTAAAAATGGATGCAGAAAATTTTTATTTTCAATAATGAAATAGTCCCTCGATATTACTTTTTCTGTTGCTGCATAAATTTAAAGTACGGTATTTGTCATGTATTGTAATTCTCACAGACATAATCTTACTGCAGTAAGTCATAATTTGATTTTAAAAACACATCTTGTTAGAAATTTTCAACATATAATTTAACACAACCACATACTGTAATACAATAATACTTTAAAATGCACATGCGTAAAAAAACACCCAAGTTCAGACTTTACACTCATGTTTGTCTAACTGGTGAAAGAGCATAGAATGTGAAAATGCCCTCAAAAATGTATCCTACACTAACCCAGGAATCAGTACACTTTGACACACAAATATATATACTTTTACAATCATTACACCACTACATGTCTTAAAACCCCTACAAAACACAAATTCCTGCAGCGCAAAATTTTATAACCTTCAACACGTAACCACAGCAAACAACAAGCACAAATCCAGAAACATCCTTCCTAAGCACCATAATGACAACACGGAAGTCCACAGTGATATCCATGATGTGCTGCACCAAGCCGGCAACGAGCCACGAGCCTGGCCGCCGTGGCACGGCTACTCACCAGGGCGAAACAGTTCTCAGTGGACAGTACCATCACGTCAATGGGAGTGGTGTGGTTGGCAACACACACCCCACCCCTGTTCGGTTTGTTCTCCTTATTGTGAACGGTGATCTCCGCGGTCACGCTGCGAGCTAGAACGCGGAACGAGGAGACGTACGCTCGGCAGTTGAGCCAACGCTTCATGCGCCCCAGCCAGTCGGGCAACAGACCGACCACGGCTGTGGAGATGGCCAGCCAGCCGATCTGGGGAACACAAGCTAGCGCTGCCTACACTACAATAGTGTGCCTGGAAGCACTACTAACTTGTGTCACTTCGTTGTTTCCACCACTTGAAAATTGTCATTTCCGGACTCTCTGAATAAGCAACCATTACTGTATTTGTCATCTAGGTGGAAGATTGACGAGGAGGCAATTTTAGCATTGGCTTTTGAAGTCTAGGGGTTAAATTTGTTTCACCTTTTGAGGAGTGCAAATTTTTGGGCTTTTTACCTACCATGTTTGTCTCGGTTAGTAATAATCTTTACAGCATTGGGGCCACGTTTCGTACCTATGGTCATGGTTTTGAACACACTGGGGCTTTGGAGCAGGTGCAATTTCTTGTCTATTTAGCCACACTGACAGTCTTGGTACAGCTGAGCATTTGCAACTACATTGCAGCGCCAGCTTGAACCTCTTACATGCCTCTCCAATGAAATCTCCATGGCTCAAATTTTCTGGATGCCCAGTTCTCCTACACTCTATTCTTTGATTTTATCTTGCTTTAGTATCATCTAAACTACAGTATGGGTCAGAAATCTGGAATAACATTAATAAATCTGATAGTGATAAGCTAGAAAGCAAGCAAAACAAATTATTTAAATTCATACATCATAAGAAGTTTCAAAATCCAATTTATTTTCCCTTTTTCAATATAGAAAACTATTTCACTTTTTGTTTTGTAATACCCCAAGTGTCTTAAAGAATTATTAAATAAGTAGGTAAAAAGATTTGGAAACTCTTAATACTGGGGCCCTCATTTGATAACTATCAAAAGTCAACAACAGAGGCGACACTAGGAGTAAACAAAGAAAATTTAGTGACGCCCTACAAACACTTGGGAGAAAAAGATCGTTATTATAGATTAATAAAATAAAAACAACAGTTATGCCTATAGACTTCCTTATTTTATTAATCACTGTTCTTTCTTGTTTTTATAGATTAAATTTTCCTTTGTGACATTTTTTTTTCATTAATAAGTGATCTTACATAAATTCCTCACAATTACAATTATTATATTATATTCTTTAACCTTATTTACGAGAAGCCCGGCCCTAAATGTTTTGCAAAAATAACAATATTTAAAGAAATTAATGAAAATAACATCGCTAACTTTACAGGTTGTACATATAGTCCTTGCAAAACATCATATGAATTTCCTCTCCTCGAACTGCTTTAACTGTCCGCTGCCTTAACTGGGTTAGACTACTTTTGAGTTCGTAAAGAAAATGATTGAATGATGCGGGTATCACCCAGGGCTGTAGGTTGACGGTGATCGAGGTAGTAGGCCTAAAGATGGTGGATTCTGCTCAGGATCCGACTCCAGAGGTTCTGGCAGAGGATTTTGGTTGCCCCAAACTTGGAACCCTGTCTGAAACATAAATCCAAATTCCAAAGAATCAGACCTGTTTCCAGACAGTCAAACACAGTCGGCACGAAAAGGCCAACAAAAAGGAATACGGGGAGGAAAAATAGACCAAAGTAACTCACCAAACAGGGTGTAGCTCCAGGGCTCAGGAGATGTCTCACGCCGACATCAGAATGGCGCGGACCGAGAATTGCGCGGATGACGCGGCAGAAATCATCAATAAGTAAAATAAAAAAATCAAACTTTAAACTATGACATGACTTGTGTTCTAATTGTTCCTACTGACTGGCTACTACTGAAATTTAGCTGGGATCACATCCCTTAAGACAGCTGACTACATATCTTATTCACAGATTTCGCTGTTGCCGTGAAAAGCCTCTTAACACAGAGGACGCCGAAGTCAGAGTACTAAGTGCCGCCGTGGCGGACAAAGCTCCTAATTAAAACGGGCGGTAGGGCTCTAGGGAAAAAGAGGGGGAAGGTTCGGCTCTGGGCCGAAAACGTCTGAAGGTGACCGAGTGGTCGTAAGCACAACTTCAGTTGTTTGCGCTGAAGAGCGACTGCCGCTCTCTCTACCGGCGGGCACAGAAAGCAACAAACAATCGACTTCTACCGGCCGCGAGGAGGAAGCATAGGACCATATGGCGCCACGGAGCTGCTCTCTAGCGGCGTAAAGCGGAACTAACGGAGGTGAGCTGAATCGCCACCAGGTGTCACGGGAGTGGGTTCTGCACGCTGGCGACCCGGGCCGAAGTTACTGTTTCTGTCACTAGGTGTCGTGGAGGGCTCTGTAGGGCAAGGGCGAATGTCCTTGGAGTAGGCCACTCACTCCCTTGGCGAGTTCACGTCAGGTCAATGGTCCTGGGCTAAATTCTTAGGATCAAGGGGGAGGGGGGGGGGGGAAGAAGGTGGAGTAAGGGGGGGCAGAAAACGCAACCCGGCTAGGAACGAGCCTCCTAACCGTGACTTTCGAGGAGTGAACCTAAGACGTATGCGTGACGGGAAAGGCTATGGTAAGCACGTCTCTGAGAAATGGTAACGACTCGTCCAGAGCTGCTGTATGCAGTTTTGGTCACGCAGGGAAATAATGTTATGGGCCGGGAACGTGACAGCAAGCGAGAGAAATTTCAACCGGGCTCCTAACGACTTCATTAGACTGCAAAAGATCAGATAGGTCCTGAGAAAATGTGCTTCGGGCTACCAGCACAAAGTTTAACTACGTAGAGTACACCAGCCTAACAAAGTGTAAATCACCCTTTAGTAACCAGATTATAAAGAAAAATAAAATTTCCAAAAAATAATTTAAAATTATAATAACAAAAAAAAGTGCTGAAATTCCTAATTTCCGGCACAGTTTGTAACTGCTATGATTCTAAAATAATTGTAAATACTTTCTTGAAAAAAATTTTAAAGAGTACCACTGTTTGTAGTCACTTACAGACTATACTTTGTACTTTTCAAATAAAAATTACCTTATTTTGTAACTAATTATAATTGCAATAATATAGATAAATATGTATCTTTAAGTCAACCTTAAAAAATAATTTATAATAATCTTTTAAAAAACCATACCTTCAATTATTCTATTTTAATATTGTAAGTTTATATCTTCTCTTAACCTATTGCATCAAGTTTTTAAGTGCAGTACAATGTACCTATATACACAACATTTTTTTTTTGTCTAAATTGAATTGTTGTATGGTGTTCTACTACCTAATCTATGTTTGTAATAGTTGTGTTATGAATATATTGTGCCAACTTTAAAAAAATTTAAACTGTTGGTAAGCATGTGACAAATAAATAAAGAAATAAATCAATAAAACTAATAGGCCATTTCTTGGAAAAAACCAGGTGTTTTTTTTACAACCGACACATTTCAGTGTGTTTACACAGATTGGTGCATCAGGATGCTGTGGTTTGGCACACCTTGGACAGACAGGCATGTTCTTGCAGTTTGTAGATGAGAAGCAACATACCTCACAGCTGAGTGGAGCAGGTATTAATTACCGTTATGTTCAGGTGTCAGTGGAAGATCATGAATACCTAAGGTCAAGCTGAGTGTAGAAGTTGGTTTCAATAAACCATTAAGATCCTTAAGCTTTTGTGTACGTGAGTTAAACAAAAGATTGCAATCCTCTCAAAAGTTCACACTGATCAAATTGACACCAAATGATGGCCTTGCTAGCACTGAATTCTACATGAAGCTTCACTTGAATGAAGAAAAATTTTGTTACCCTGTTGCAAGTCTTCATTGGTAGCCATGATTTGGCAAAATTTTATGTCTGAAGCAAAATGTATTATATATATATATATATATATATATATATATATATATAAATAATATAAATAATTTTTTTTTGTTTATTTTCTTGCAGTTAGCAATTGCTCTAAGAGATGTAACATTTAGATTTTTTTTTTATTATTTAAAGTGAGAACGTTTTTAATCTGTGCCCTCCAAATAAACGATTACTAGGAAGCATGAATTGGCATAATAACTTCATCTAATGACGTATATCTTGGACAGTTTTCAAAATTTACTGCGCAAATTATCAAAGTATTTTATCCTCATTTCAACTTCTGTTACCTTAACGTTCAGTACTCACCAATTTTTATATATATATATATATATATATATATATATATATATATATATATATATATATATATATATATATATATATATTTAAAATAAGAAGTTACAAAATACAACAGCAAAATTGTAATTGTTCATGTTAATTAGGAATGAATAAAGTCCTAATAATTTAATGATGGCCTATAAACCAAAAAAATGTTAAATAGAGAATACACACTTTTTCTTGACCTCTGGGACATTTCTAATTGATATAGCAATAATTTAAAATGTGTCCATTTTAATATCTGGAAATATATACCACCTTGTTTGTGCCTTGGTATGTGAGAGTACTTTATTATAGCCGCATATTTTACAGAAATAATTCCATTCTATTAATGTAGCTATAATCAATCCTACGCCAGACGTAGAATAAAAATCGCTATACAAAATAGCTATTCCCTATATTATACTTACACTTTAATGAAGAAAGCTACACACTTTTCAGAATGGATAGTTATTAAATAAAGTAATATACCTAGTAGGAAAAATGTAAATTCCAGAAATCCAATAAATGTCATGAAATGTAAATATGCAAATTCACATCATTTATTATATTATCCAATAATTTTAATGAGATCTGTAGGGGTACTGACTAGTAATATTATTCTGCTACTGTGACAGGTTATTTTGCTGCTTTCAACTGTTGGCATGATGAACATTTCATCACCTGTTGACATAGCAAGGTTTAACTAAATTTTCCTGTTTAGCATTTTATTGTAATATTTTATTTCATTTTAAATGTAAATCACGTAAAATACAAAAACTTGAAAATCCCTAACAAAATTATTGATAAGATTCAGCAGGTTTTCTAATTTTCAACTATTATTGTTAAAAATAAACTTTGCCAAGCAAAGTTTATATTAAATATATTATGTAAGGGTGGTTACATAAACACTTATAAACAAACAATGGTTTATATATGTATTAAAAGCATGAGATCAATATTTTACAATCCCAAATTGTAAAAGTAACACTTTCATTCACACATTGTACAGTTACACAACTTACCCCTATAAAACATATCAACACTCTCAAAGGTAGCAGGAAGAAGTATCGCACCAAGAAACCGATCATCCAAATGACCGTAACCCTCCATGAGATGAACTCGTAACCAAGATTTGTGCGTGTAAGAAGGTTCCACGACTGAAAAAATAAACACAATACTGTACAAGTCAGAAATTTTTTTGGAACAGTACAGAAAATATGAAAAAAAATCTATTTAATGAATAAAAATAAACAAAGCAACAAATTCAATGTATATATAGATTTTTATATTTAACATATATATGAATAAATAATAAAAATGACATAACAAAGATGCTATAAAACAAACAATATTTTAGTTTTATGACTCATTTATGAGGTTTTAAAAATGGCCACACAGAGGGAAATTGGATAAAGGACTGGCCATTGCCCGTTCCAAGGAGTCTTCCCATCATTTCCTGGAATGGTTTCAAGAAAACATGGAAGAAATCAGTATTGATCGATCAGGACCGAATGAGAGTCCAACATTTAACCATTGAGCCACCTCGCTCGGTCAAATGACTGTTGCACGAAGGGAAATTCATTTTATGTATTTAGCAAAGTACCAAAGTCTGCATCAACTCGGTACACAACAGATGTGCTGTGGCATACAGTTAGCTTTATGAGGGGAAGATATGCGCGCGCTGGCGACGGCTGTTGTGCAACATCAGCTATGGCAAGTTCAGTTGTGTCTATTGGATTTAAAGGACCAAATGATTTTACTCTACGCGTATTCTGCCGCGCCGTACCGTTGTCACCCAGCTACAGACCAGGCTGTGATGAACTTCAATCTAGCCAATGGCAGGGAACTCGAGAGTGTAATACATTGTGTTCAAGTATTTGAGACAAAACTATAAGTATTACAGTGTGTAAAATGTCATGAAGGCCACAGTTATGTTGGTCACACTTAAGGTTTTAAAATTTCTGGAAAAATTGAATCCAGGAAAAAAACCAGATTAAAAACAAAGAAAAAAACCAATTTTTCCAAAAATTTGGAAAAATTGGAAAAAAATTATAAATTCAAATTTAACTTAATAAATATTATTAATTATTGAATCTACTTTTATTGTTATAAATATTTAAGTAGGCTATTATGTTTTTATTAAAGGAAATTTAGTAGTTTTGAGTTTTGTTTGTTGGCAGTTGGCCAAACTTAATAAGACAATCCCTTGTGAGAGTTGAGACATTGTTGTAAGTGTTGGGCCTACAGCAGCAAGATTGTTTACTTTCTGTTTGGAAATTAAAAGAAGTAAGTATATTACAGTATACATTTGTATTTTTAATATTTTTAATTGATAATAATATATTTTGGAAACAAATTACAAGTTTGTCCATCCTAAAACCAATTGCGACAGCTCTAACAAAGTCTGAATCAGACAGTGCACTTCTGTCTGATGTTCCACATTTCATCTCTGAGTTATGTAAAGTAATATCTTCATATGCAGCATCACCCTTGGCGAAAAGCGAAGAAGCCAAAGTTGTGAAAGTACTGCAAAAACGCAAAGACTTCATTCTGAAGCCTATACACTGTGCTGCAAACTTGCTCTATCCAAGATACAAAGGAGTTATGCTAGATGATGATGAAGTGCTGTCCGCCATAGATTTCATCACCAAACTAACACCGAATCTTGGACTAGATGTAACTTCTTTATTATCAAATCTTGCCGAATTCAGGACATCAACAGGATTTTGGTCAAGAGATGCGCAAAACATGTTACACCAGTCATATGGTGGCAGGGTTTGTGCACTACACAACCTCTATCTCACATGGCAGCACGATTATTGTAATTACCTTCATCTGCAGCCTGTGAACGAAATTGGTCTCAGTTTGCTGCAATTCATTCTAAAACTAGAAATCGCCTGACTGCAGATAAGGTACAGAAGCTAGTGTCTATCAGAAGTAACTTACAATTTAAAGAAAATACTCCTAGGCAGAGGTCTTGTCCTAATGTACATTGTCATTCGTCATGTGCCTGTCAACCAGAATATGTTGCAGATGGACAAAGTTAGGAGGAGGAATCAAACATTTCAGAGTCAGGCTCAGAGTCATCAGAATTGGATCTAGAGATACAGCCACAGGTGATATAATGCCTAGGGCCTAACCTACCTACTGTCTTGAGTGCCTACTACAGGAATTGTATGTACATGTTCATTTATATATTCAGTCTTTTTAACCCGCCAGTGCACGGGTTAAAAAAAGTTACATAATTGAACGGGTTGGGTCTCTCAGACCCATATATATATATGCTGAAAAAAAAGTTATTATTTTGACTATGTCTTTTATTATTTGTTATGGTAATTGCTATACAATCGACGTTCAATATACGCAAGCATACACTTTTAAAAAATTGAGTACAAATTTTCAGATATTTTTTTTGTAAAAGACTACATTATTTTGCAGAATATTTCACTAAAGCATAAAAAACATAAATGTTCAATTACAATTGACTTGAAACTTCTGTCACACCTTTATGGGAGAAGCAATAACTATCTAAACTTCACACAGGATCATTACAGTCATTACATAAACCCATTTTACTCTAAAAAGATATATCAATTTTTTATGAACTGCGGACATGAGTAGTGAGATTTCCTGTCTTTACCGTTCACAGTTCGTCCCATTTATCTAATTTATTTGATTCAATATTCCTCCATCCAACCTGTATAATACCTTTGTAGCAATACAAAATTTTTGAAAAAAAAAAAAAAAAAAAAAAAAAAAAAAAAAAAAAAAAAAAAAAAAACACACACTCACACACACACACTAATACACACAATTTTCTTGCGCTCTTGTTTGCTCAATTCCTAGCCATTATTTTACAAATCACTATAATATTTTACACAAAACCTATTATGGAATAAAAAATACAAAATTACTGTTGATATGAAAGTTTTGCCATGACTTTTCATGTAAACTTCACATGTCATTTTTACAGTCACTGCACATGATGGCACTGTGCTCTAATCACAGATATTTTCTGCACTTGCAACACGAGTAGTGAGTTTTTCTGTCTTTACAGTAAGCACATCTTCCTCTCTTGTTTCCATCACTTGTTTGCTATTCTTCTTCTGGCAACCCAGATATTTTTTTTGCAGCATTGTGAATGCTTTTAGGAAGAAATTTACACATGGCTCTTTCTTTGATGTGCTCCTCCGTAAGGTTGAACATCAGTTTTCTCAGAAAAGTTCTTCTGTTTTTTTCCATCTTGGGATGTAGGATCATTTGCTCGATAAAACAAATAAGCATTGACACCTGCAATATTGAGCATTGCGTAAAAAATTACCATTGTCCATCTACTAGTGTTTCGAGCCACATTATAGAATGCAATCCTCTCATCGACACAATCCACACCACCTTTGGTTGAATTATAAAATGTGATGATCTCTGGCTTTTTTTGTTCTCCTGTGCTCGCATCATTTTTATCATCGGCATGCATAGACGACAACAACAATACAGATTTTCCTCGTTTTGGAACATAAGAAACGAGAGTCATGTTTTCTTGAAAGCCGAATACACTGCTGTGAGGTTCCCGTTTTGCAGCTGTAATAAAATGTGGTGGCAGCTCCTTCTTATTTTTTCTGACAGTTCCAACAAGTTATGTTGTGTTCATTCTTCGTTTTTGCAACAATATCGTATGATGTGAACCAGTTATCTATCGTCAAATTACGCCCACTTCCAGAAACAGGTAAGCACATTCTTTCATCAATATCACTCGGTTTGAAGCTCACATCTTGATATGGCCCTGCAGGTTGCTTACCACAATATATTTCAAGATTGTATGTATAATACATTTTAGCATCAACCAGTGCAAAAACTTTTATACCATATTTCCCCGGTTTCGACGGAATATACATTCTAAAACCACATCGTCCTCTGAAAGAAAGAAGCATTTCATCCAATGTCATAAACTCACCCATGGAATAGTATTTTTTACAGTTTCCATTGAATGCTTCAAAAATTTCCCTCACTGCTGCCAGTTTGTCACTCTCTCTCTCTCCTCTGCTGCCTGGTTTCGATATCATCAAAGCGAATAAATTTCAGAAGAAATCGGAAGCGTCTGAAAGCCATGGTTGCTGGAAACCGCTCCGTTCCTAAACCATCAGTAGACCAAAAGTCTTGGATATTCATTCTTCTAACATGCAGGAAATCCATTCCGTAGAGTAGTCCAAGGAGAGATTTTATTTCTGTCAGTGATGTTGGTTTACAGTCACTAGGATCTTTATAACCAGAAGAAATTTTTAAAATGTATTTGTTTGTGAACACAACAATTTTTTCAATCATATTGTTGTCAAAAAACAAACTCCAGCATCCACTAACACTTTTTTCTTTTTTTTCTAGCCTTGTAACACCTGGAAGTTTTTTTTACAATATTGTGACTTCTAGTACGAACACTTTGCATTGGTCTACTTTTTCCCCACTTTGTCTTCCTGTCTTTCCCTAAAAAGTAATTGTTCTCAGTGTTATTTGATTGTATTTTTCCTTCATCTGAATCATTTTCTGAAGAACTATTATGGTCCCTGCTAACTGCATAATCTTGATCGGCATCAGTGTCTGTACAGTCAGAAATATCATCATCGGACAATGTTTCTTCTAGAAGTGCCATAACTTGTTCCACATCGCGTGGATTACTCAAATTGTACAACTGTTTCCTACGGGACCTAGAAGAGAAAATCATCACCATATATAGACTAAACCTATACCTATTTTAATACACATGTATTTAATTTCAAAGGCTGTGTGGAGAAGCAAAAAAAATAAAAAACAGTCAAAGCAAACATTAAAAAAAGCTTACATAATTGTACGGGTTGGGTCCCACAGACCCAACAGTCGATAAAATGCACAGTACTTCGGAAACTATAACTGCCACTCTGCTGCAAGTCCACAGAGATACTAAACAGGTTTGGATAGGAAGCTATTAGGTTGCACAAGTAAACAGCTTTTGCCATCTCTTGGCGATTCGAAGAATTACATGCTGCTGGGTCTCACAGACCCAACCCGTGCACTGGCGGGTTAAAAGTGTACTTACGATATATTAAGAAACAATGCTGAGCACTATGTAACCATGTTGCTATAAATCATTTTCATCAACGTGAAAGTAAAGGGTTTTATATAGGGATGGGATTTTCGAATCTTGGATTCGTCGAATATACCGAATCCTATGGATTCGAGGATTCGTAGGATCCGAGGTGGGATTCGAGGTGGGATTCGAGGTGGGTTTTTAAGAGCTTTAGGTAGTAATTGATAATTGTAGTGCTGGGCGAAGTTTGAAAATTTCGAACCGAACCGAACCCTTACGTTCGGTTCGGTTCGAAACCTCTTAAAATATATTCGAAAAACCGAACTTTCGTTTAAAAAAAATTACGTTTTTCTAATTTTCTAACCCCCATTTGAGACCATTCACAAAACAGCTCAACAAAATTCTATTACTTGTAATATTCCGACTTTTATCGCATAATCGTCGCCTCAACAGTTTCAAGCTCAGACAAAATAAAATAAAAAATTATTAATCTTCGCATAACTCGCATAGCATTTTTTCATATGGGCGCGCTTTGTTTTTTGATTACTTTAGAGAATTTTGTATGCATTTGTCGTACTACGTAATATAAACTATCGTACAAATGCCAAAGGTATTGTATATTATACCTTTAACTATAGTGCGTGTACGAGAAATGTTGTAAAATCACCAAACATTGCGTACCCCATACGTTAAACTAAAGCGCATGTACGAGAACTCTCGTATTTCGGCAAAACTAACGTGAACAAGTTAACACAAGACAAATGCGGTAGGAAATGATTACGTAAATTACATGTTTTAAATTACTGGGATGTATTTATTTTCTTTGGCCTTTTTGGTTATAACAGTCAGGTAATGAAAATATTAATTTAATCTTGTGTATTGAAAGTACTGGTCCAGTAAATTTTACAGTACGGTACTAATTTGACTAGCGTAGTCGCGGCAGCCATCATTATTTCTCGTGTTTTCTTTTTTCCGACGCAAATTTCTATAACCACACTTTTTACGTTACGTTTACAATATTATTGTTCTTGAGGTGATTTGCGATGAGCAGGCTAACGTCGTTTAAGTTTTCCAAATGGAGAAAAGATAATGACGACCCGGATGACCCAGAACCACCCCAAAAAAAACGTCTAAAGTTTCTTCTAACGAGCAGCATTCTTCCAAGAAAACAGCAACTGCAGTCAGCGGGTTTTGTAATGTAGATAGGTAACTTAATTCACATTCGCCTTTTTTTTTGATGTCCTATTAAAAAGTTTTACTTATTAAAAATGTTAGGTTATGTCTACCACAAAAATATGTTATGTGGCCTTATGCTGAATGTTCGTCATCTTTATAATATTTTTTTTAAATGAAGGTTAGTGTACACTTAAAAAGGAATATAGTCTTTTTGAAATTTAGATGTAACTTCTTCACGAATTAAAAGTTGGTATATATATAAGCTAAGCTATATAATGTTTTAATATTACATATGGCTGGAGAATCTTTCTTTCTCACCACTCAGTTAAAGACCAAAATGCTGGAACTTCTTCATGAATTAAAAGTTGGTATATATATAAGCTAAGCTATATAATATTTTAATTTTACATATGTCTGGAGAACCTTCCTTTCTCACCACTCAGTTAAAGACCAAAATGCTGGTCATCGGTTCATTTTAATTCAAAACAATTATTTCTGTATGAGGTTCGGCTCGGTTCGAAACCAGAGAACTGAGGTTCGTCCAGCTCTAGAAAATTGTATACCTAAACTATATTATAAAGGTAACGGAAATGACACAAACATAAGATAAACTACGCTGCATTTTGTCAATTAGCATAACTACTCTATCATTTCCAACCTTCAATAATATAACATTGCAGAAAAAAACGTAACTTTTTTTAAATGGTGTCTGTTATACAAACGTATTTTATTGAAAACATAGGAAGGATTAATTTAACAGAGAATTAGACAGATGCAAACTTACGTGTGTGGTTTTTGAGGTTATTTGTCTCTATTTTATATCAGGTGTATACACTATGCACTTATTTTATAAATACACATGTGATTTTTTTTAATACATAGGCCTATGTAATTTTTTAAAATAAATGTGTGATTTTTTTTAATAACATGTGGTGAAGTTTAGTGTGGGACTGGGATTCGAGATTCGATGACAAACACTGAGGATTCGAACAAGGATTCGGATTCGACCAAAATGTGGATTCGTCCCATCCCTAGTTTTATATCTATATATTTATTTATATAAATTTTTATTTTTTCCAATTTTTCCATAAAATTTGTGTACTGATGAAAAAGATCAAGTTTTCTGTGTTTTTTTCCGGCCTCAAGAACCCTAGTCACACTTTAGTTTTAAGCAAGTTAACTGTGCGCACAATCATACATATCGTAAATTAGGATTCTATCAAACGTTTATATAAGTGTGATGCTGATGGTTGTACTAGCGGGAATATATTTGTCATTAGATACCGGAACAGAAATGAACAGATGATTCACATGGAACAGGTGTTAAATGAATGTTGCAATAAAAAAAAACATGAGCCTGACAGGATCGGTGTGAACAAAGTGTACGACTAAGCACATTAATTTTTGAATAATTAAAATGTAAATATATGGACAGTAATATTGGTTTCACTGCCAGTAAAGGATGGTTTGGAAAGTTCGTGGCGGGGAAGCCAACCAGCTGACTGACGATAATAACATAACCACATATCTCCCGTTACACGGTGTTCTATTTGTCAAACAAAGAAGTAGATGGTAGGCTTATAAAGATAAATTGTGTGACGTATTTATCATTGAGTGTTATTCTATGCATTTACATTACGTAAAGAATATTTTCTTACACATTTTGGAATACATTAAGTAAATTAACCTTGCTATTAAGGGAGACCCTGCTTCAGAATATGCGATTTCAGATAACACAAACATTTTTAGGAATGCATAAGTCGTGCTAAGTAAAGTGAGGGATTGGGTATGTATCACTAAGTGTGTCATTATTTAAAACTTATGTAGAGAACTAGAGGTGTATAAAAACTGGAAATGAGAAAGTCATGTGTAATCAATTACAAATTACAAAAAAAATAATAACTATCTTAAAAAAAATTATAACAAAAAAGTAACTATCAAAAATTGTGAACAGCAATTAAGAGTCATATTACCCAACACATTAGCACTTGTCTGATAGATAAATAAAACAGTTTCTATTAGCAAATAACATCTGTGTTATTAACAGAGCTGGAGTGTGTAAACCTACGACTATTCGTAACGAGATAACATAGCAAGTGCTGTCTGGCTAGAATGTTATGCTTGGTTGAGGTTTATGAATGTACAAATATAGTTGAGTGTACAAATACAGCCCCATAAGCAAAACGGATTGTCTTAGAAGTCTACCATTTTGGTCCCATAGAATTTTGTCTTATCTCCATCGATTATACCTTAGAATAGAATTAAAAACTTAAGATTTAGTGCAAATGTTTAAAAATTCTTTTAGGTTTTTCCATACTTATATAGCATCCCTAACCATTACATTTAACACTCATGTCTGTTGAATATGTGAATATGCTTGCCAAATTTAATGACGCTAGCTGTCCTACAAGAATAAATTACATTCATATCCAATACATATACTTTAACACGTCAAAAATTGATTTTTCACAAGCCTATAGATTCGGTAAAGATTCAAAATTATGGTCATTTGATATAATCCATTACACCTTGGAGTAGTTGTAAACTTTAATAAGTGCACATCTTTACATATTGAATAATTTACCGTACTTATTGGATATCTAAAATTATCAAAATTGGCATGCTTATGGTGAATCACAAAATTCGATCCATTTTATGAAACATTGTGATATTTTTTTTAATGCTGCATTTGCGGAACAGTGAATAAATTAACTTATATTTACATATTAAACCCATGTGCTTTCATTGTTTATTACAACCAGGTAAACTGTATTTTAGTTCAGAAATGTTAACATGTTCCCAGCTAATTTCCTCTGGTATCTGGAACAAATAATTTATATTTGTTCATTTTGTTTTTGAGTTGCAAAGTCCATTTCATCATAGATACAAACAGCAAGTATGCTGATTTTGCATCACATGGTGGTATCAATTGCAACTATAGCTTTATATGCCATTAAAACTATTGCATTAACTTCACATTAGTAGCCATCAAAAAGGAGTGTCCATGTTTTGTATTTTTTTCCCTCATTATTTATATGTGACAAAACAAATATAAATAATAGTCTGTTTTCAAGTTTGAAATGTTACAAACAGAACGTGTTTTGAATTGTCCATGCAATTTTTTTCTGTTGCTGTTTTGCGAGACAGTACTGAAACAACTCTGAATAATAGTGTGTTTAAAAGGCATATTATTGTTCATGTCCATGATTATGTAGTTCCTTTAAAACATCTTAACTAGATGCATATTTATTTTGCACATGACTAAATTTTAACAGTGAACGTTGGTATACAACAAAACCATGAGGTATTTTATGTAAAAAATTCATAACTAATTGAGTATATGTTATTTCAAAGTGTTAGTATTCAAAGTCCAAACGAATATGAATAATCAACTATCCGTATTCGAATATTCAAATATTCGCAAAGGCCTACACAAACATATCTCTGTTAAGGCTAAGATCCTGAGTTTCTCCCGAGCGCGCAAAGAAAGAACATAACACACGTAGTTCCAAAATCCTCGATAGAGAGCACTAGCTGTACGGATGAGCTATGGTTGGATGAGGGGGGGTGGGGGTGGAGGAGTAGGAGGAAAGAGCGCGCTTTTCTTAGAATTCCTTATCGCCCAGCGGGGTGTCATGTTCTTCAAAGAGCTGAGGGGGGTGGGGGAAGCCAGCCAACTGCCTGCCTCGGAGAGAAGTAAGATTTCCGCTCGGTTTTCTCTGTCAATTCTCCCCAGACTTCTTCGACCGCTCGACCCTCAGCGCGTAAGAGAATAAATATTACTATTTTCAGTACATTTGACATTTCAGTTATAAACCCGTAAGTAACCGTATGCAACCTTATGCAACCCAGCAGAATTATAATAAATATTAATTTTGTGCATACATATGCAAACAAATATAAAGAACACTTCACTTATACGATAAACATATTGTACATTTTACCGCGGTGGGTTGGTGGCGAAACTCTCAGATTTGGTCTCTTCTGCAAGTTATGCACACTGCTGACCACTACAATCAGTGAGGTTGGCCAGTAATGCAGTTTTCCTTCCCGTAAAAAAAAGTATTGTTATATACTGTACGAAAAAGGGTTTGAGCTTTTATGGGTTTTCTTCCTTTACACATTTTGCCACAGATATATGATTGAACATCTAATTACGCGACTTTCTGTTGTAAAGTGATATTTTTGGGTATATGATTAAAATTTATAGTTTTCTGTACGACGATATAAAAATGACCTTTTTATACAATCAATTTATATTTGTAGTTGAATATATGTCCACAAAATATTGCCGCTTATTGCACTAATTTTAGTTGTTTGAATGTATTATGCATGTAGGTATGTATAGACGAGGATAGAGCTGAAGCATTTTTTGGTTTGCTTTTAGCCTACCTGCAGCTTGTGGCTTTCGATGACCCCTTCATTTTTATTTATCATGTATGATGTTTGAAATCTATGTCATTAGTTGCTCAATGACCCTGGCATTCGTCAAAAAAATTTCTTTTAAAAATACGTAATTAAAATTTACAAAATATGGTATCGTGTAGTAATTTATAATTGCAACATAAATATTGGTGGTCGCGTCTGACGAAATGGAGAGCACCTTCATGCTATCCCTACGGGTGACGTCAACCATCACCGGTAGTTCTCCTTGTAGGTATTTATGTACTGCAGGTCGGACAAGCATGAAATAACATATGTTGTAATTAATAATTAATATTTCTATAATTAAAATTCAACTCTGAAAGGGTCACAGACCTTTACCACAAACCGCCTTCGCTACCCAGTCAGAAGTGTCTGAATGAACATATGTAGGGAGTAGGCTATTCGTCGTAGGTAACAAAATAATATTTCAGAGGTGGCTAGATAAAGTGATACGCGAAGAGTAGTAATTCTCCCCTTCCCAAACCGTTAAAAAAAAAAAAAAAAAAAATTGACACGTTACCACATGCAAAACACTGCTTCAGATCTGGACCTGGATCAGGTAAGTAGAAAAAAGGCGTGCATAAATTACGACCACTGATGTAATACACGGAAATCAACCAGAGTCTAAGTGATTAGGAGCGAGGAATACTAGTACAATAAATATAAGTCATGGACGTAGTTTTATAGTAATTTATACTCACGTTTTAGAAATTGTAATTGCTGCATACCAAATTTACATTTTAAAATTGCATAATAAAGAAAAATTGAGAAAAAGTAAAAATTAGTAAGCTTAGTATATAATTAAATGTCTTTGGACAAATGAAAATAAAACAACTAGAGGACAAATTATTTATTAAATAGCAATGTATTAGACAAATTTTGTAGTAAAATAATTACACATCCATTGCAAATTAATGAGAGAAATTATATTTTTTCTTATATATACAAGTATCATTACATTACATTTTCCGCAACTGGTATACATAATTATGCTATGGGCCCTGTCATTATACATTGTCACTTTTTGATCAAGAATATATAAGGGCATAAACGTATGAGACCGATTTCTCTGACGTCACGGCGGCCATTTTTAGTGTCAAAATTCCTCAAAAATGACTCAAAATTCCTTTTAAAAAAATTCCTAATTCGAGGGAAAAATTCCCGTTTGAGGAAAAATTTCCCGTTTTAGTCATCAAAAAATGTCAACGGCTTGTAAATTCCTAAAAGCGGCTTAAATTCCTTAGCGTCAAGCCGCTCTAAACTGCCGAAGTCATGACCTTGTCAATTAGAATACCATCATCGCCATTGTGAATTATGTCGTAACTGTTGCAATTATCAGTACGCCTACTATTTTGAAAATACGTAATTTTTATGCTATAAAATCGGCAAAAAATTTAAAATTTATTAAATAATTTAATTAACAAAATTTAAATAAAAAATATTTAAACACACCGTTGCACATATCGTTACGGCCACCATCTTGGATTCCAGAACTGTTGCATGTTTCGTTATGCCCGCCATAATGGATGTGTATAACGCCATCATTTCACTTTTCTTTACGCCCGCCATCTTGAATTATAGATCTTTGCAATTTTTGTTACGGCCGCCATCTTGAAAAACAGTAATTATTGTCCAAAAAATGCATTAACGTTATTAAAATTTATAAAACATAAAAATTTAAATAATATCACTTCGCCATCTTGGATTATGAGATCACTACCACCATCTTGAGAATCCGTATTTATTTTCAGATTTTAATAAGAAAAGATTCAAAATTTATAAAAAAATTTAATCAATATTTAATAAAGTATTATTTAATAACGCACTTACAAAATGAAGTTCGGAGACCTCGGTTCTAACCCGGTGAGTGCAAAAAATAAAAAAAATGGCGACCCATCCTTCCTCCATGTAAGCCGCCATCAGAATGACTTCCCACCACTAATGCTAAAGTGTATATATATGTATATATATATGTATATATATATACACATATATATACATATATATATATATATATAGCCCGCTAGTATGACGTCACGCCCACCATCTTGGATTACGACATCACAGTCGTCATCTTGTTTACGTTTGCTAGAGTGCGCTACAGCCAGTTAGTTTAATTTTTATACACACGATAATTGCAACAGTTACGAGATAATTCAAAATTGCGGTGATGTCATCCTAATTGTCAAGGTCATGACCTCGACGGCTTAGAACGGCTTGACGCTAAGAATTTAAGCCACTTTTAGGAATTTTAAAGCCGTTGACAGTTTTGATAACTAAAACGAGAAATTTTCCCTCAAAACGGGAATTTTTCCCTCCAAATATGAATTTTTTTTGGGGAATTTTGACACCAAATATTGCCACCGTAACGCCAGATTAATAGGTCATTGACCCCATCCTCAATCCTCAGCCTGAAGCCAGGGCTCGGAGCAACCAAACTATAATACTACTACTAACATGTTTATTTAGGCCGATCCGAACTAAAGTTATGTAGTTATGAGCTTGCAACCTTGCGAACTTCACTTGCCCTTGACGAATCTGGACAGGTTCAATGTTTGGCCTCTTCACATGGTAATATCTAGCCAAAAAGGATGTTTACATTTTATTTTTGCACACAATTTTTATTGAGAAAAATGTTTTTAGCCGAAAATAGTCATATAACACTTAATTACTGTCCCGCGAATTTATGGCAATTTAATTTATTATTTTACCTACGTTTTGTAGTTACCAACGGTAGGCTGTGCATGTGCATGTAATTGTTTACACTTATTTGTAAACGTGTATAAATAATGTTTTCATCAAATTTATAATAAAAATTATTAATGTTTTTTAAGAGTTCTTAAATTTTTAAAATCAAATATAACCTAAAATAGTTTTTCAAAATGGTGACGTTTTTTCAACTGGAAGTACGTGAGAAGTACACAGATTTATTTACTTGCGTACTTGAATTTACTTAACTTTCAGTTATGCAGCCCTTGTGATTTCACTTCCAGGGACAAGTACGTATAGTATTATATACTTCAGGCGAATACGGACACGGCCTTACAAACTTCAATTTATCTAGAAGAATTAATTTAATTGAGTTTAAAATTGATTTTATGAAACACGAAAGCTATTATAAGTTTAAATCCACTGCGGAAACACTTGCTAAGGCAGTATTTTTTGTGGTTCTCTGCAAGTGTATTTTTTGGTTGTTTCTGGATCGATAATGAAGTTTTTGTTCCATGTTGTTTTGATATATAAAATGGATACAAAGATAAAAATATAAGGAACAGGATGAATCTTAACGATTTAAATAGTTTTCGGTAGTGACTGAAGTGGTTTATTCATTTAAATACTTACTGTTCATTTTTTTTGTTTAACTTGGATTTGTTTATAACTCTAAAAATTAATGCAGCAACTAATAGAGTGATTATAAAAAATGCTGTTCGTATGCAAATGTATTGGCATGAATTTGCTAGCCTTTAAATCATTGAAATAAAAGTGATCTTTTTTTTATAGAGTTGGGTAGATTTCGGAGAAAGACTTCCTATTGTAGCAGTTACCACTGTGTGACTTCCGGAAAATTTCTACAAAGTTTTTCGTTACATAGTTTAGTGTCCCCAAAATCATCATCTCAAAACATTATATATGCATATATATAACATACATAAAATTTTATGAACACGATAACTACGTAATTTTGCACGAAACATTTCCAAATTAATGAAGAAAAAAAACAATGAGAAATCTTGGTCGAGTTTGTTAATGGAAAATATCTGACCAATGGGGCAGAAATGGGGAAGGTTTATTTTTTTAAATAGGACAATTGCTATAACCCGCGCATCCGTATGAAGAGTTATTATATATCTCGTTTAATTTATACCAAAAACCTTTTGTCAAAATAACTGCAAGGTTAAATAAAAATGGCTCAGAGGACAAAAGAATTTCTTAACTTCCTTAGCAGGCACGCCATCAAATCAGTTCAAATTGTTTGTAAACTTTAGATGTGTTCTAGAAAATGTTTATAAAACTATTTTTGATAAGTCTAAACATTGTTGCAGGGAGTTCAAACGATTAGAATTGAAAAACAAACAAAAATTATAACATTCTTGCCACATAAAATATAAAATACATTCTTATTTTCTGCAAACTTAATAAATAGTCTCTACAACTTTAGTCTGAAATAATACTTTATACAACCAACCAATACTGTAAGGGATTGTAAAAAAAAAAAACAGTGGCTAAAGAATAGAACATTTCTTAACTACCATTCACTACCAAATATGATAACAATTTATCGAAAATAGTATCTAAAACGTTTCTCTGAAACAAACATTCGTACATTTGAGAATATATATATATTTTTTTTTTTAAGGAATTGTGTTGGCGTCATCCGCAAAGCTAATGAGATACACATTTTTACTGATTCTTCCGCAACATTCACGTATTCAATAATAGGTTTGGACAATGCTTTCTTGGGCAACCCCGATATTTGTTGTTTGGATATCAGAATTGACAATGTGGACCTAATCATTCAGGCTGAGCAGAATGGGTACTATATGCTTCATGTCATTAAGATAAAACTGAAATAATTTGTGTGTTTTTAAACTATTCCCAGTTAAAATAATGTTTTTTATTCAACATTATATTTTGATTAATCGTGTCAAATCGTGTTAGATGCGTTACAAAAAATTCCTATCGATTCATCATCAATTGCCTTGTATCGGTATCTTTTATAACAAAAATCAGCAAAAGCTGTTTCAGTGCTTCTAGCTGTTGTAAATTTGATAGTATTTTGTAATTTTCATACATATAATTTCAACACATTGTTCAAATATTATTGCAAAACAAGACATAACTGCTATCAGACGTTAATTTTATATATTTGATTTATTACCTTTCTCATGCAGAGAAATAGTTATTGCAATTTGAAGATATTAATATGGAAAGATTCCAGTAGTAAAATATGACTTTATTATAGGAAATAAAGGAACGTATATACCATTAGAAAACCAACCAACTAAAAAAAAAAAATAATTATAAAAATTAAAAAATACTTTACTACACATAAATCACAAATTTTAAATTGCCAAAATTACAATAACATTCAAAATATTGCGTGACCTGATACCTACAGAGCGGACCATGGGGCGAAAGAGGACGCGTGTTGTTGTAAAAAGTAAAATAAAGAAAAGACATTTAATAGGTCACGTTTGATCCACGCAATATGACTATAATGATAAAAACAATAAATCTTGTCTCAATAAAAGTTTACAATTAAAGTTCTACAGAGTTTCGTTAAATCATATCTGTGCAATATTAGGATATAGATGTTTCATTGCTCAATATAGTTCGAAGGAAATGGAAGAGTTTTCAATTGGCTTATTTCTATTTTCAAAACACAACGACTTACTGTCACCGAAACAAGTTTTGAAGTCGAAAGTTTAAAATAAATTTTATTCCCTACAGAAATCCTCTGCGATAGTTGGGACATCTAGCGGGCAAACTCTAAACTCATCGTGCCTGACGTCTAGCGGCGTAAAGCTGAACTAACACATCATTCATCCATTTCACGAGCTACACGCGTCCGTTACATGACAAGTTTTAAACTAAAATTATTTAAATTCTGTACGTAATGTTTCAGTTTTGGGCTACAGGAATTGTAAAGGATACTCAATTTGATTTGTATGTAAAATAAAGACCGTGTACAGTTCTTATAAATATGAAATACGTCGTTTTAAAAATTTCTTAATTACAATTTAGTAACAAATAATTTTTTGATAAAATTTTTTCTACCACAATTGCAAAAATCAAAGCTTGATCTTATAATGCTGTAATTTACAATTTTTTTACCGACAGTGCTATTCGTGGGATAAATAATTTCCGTCGTGCTTGCAAAACTATGGATCTCGGCCTTAAATGTAATGGTTATAGCTGCCATAAAGTATGAAAAACATAAAAGAATGTATGAAAATTTAAAGTAACTAAGATTTTAAAGCTATTATAAAATATAATCAATGACAATAAAATAAATAGTCATGGAAGAATAGTTATAGATCTCGTTTACGTGGATACTCCCGCTGAGTTTGAAGACTGCAGCAGTAAATTAGGTGTATAAAATAATCAAAACACGTGGAAAAAGTGCACAAGTTTCCCTTTATCTGTAAATGTAGCTCTAGCTGAGTCTGATATATAACCAATGGAGGTACGAAAAAAGTTATGGGACCGAAGAAGTAGATGTTAATGTCAATATGGTAGTATAATAAGTAATGTGATGGGTCATACTGCAACAATGGACATCTGATTGACTTTAAATGTGTGTAGCAGTTTTCAATTGAATCAGGAATTTGCAAAAGGTACCAAGTCCAAGTAAGTAGATTGTTGGGAAACAACAGAAAACATATTATTGTTGACCTGGTAATGAAACAGGTTATCAGTAATGGATCAATTGAAAGTATAGTGGGTGTGTGATGATTTTAAACGTAATTCACATATATACACTTTTGTCTGAAATATTTTAAAAATCAATAAAGTTAGTGGACTTGGTACTTTTTGCAAATGAAGTATCAATCATTCAAACAATGGCACATAAAACATAATGTTTTGGTTAGATAATAGTACAGTGTTGGTATATTATAATGCAAAAATTAATAATATGATACACAAAAACATATTTTACAATACCACCTGATACCATTTAGCCATAAAGAAATGTTAAGTATTAAATTTACACATCTGCATCTGAGAATGCATAGTGTCATTGGTATAGATTAATGGAACCTTAGTACCTGCTATTGAAATAGGTAACTACAAACAACATACAAACAGATCCTTCAAAAACAATAATGTAAGTCATAAACAAAATAATGCACTTGTGGCATACATGGGCATGTCTGTTAGTCTGTGGCAGACCAATGAAGTATATTGTCGTAGAATGTGAGAGCTTCATCATGAACTGCAATGTACCCCAAACACTTGTGAATGTCTTTAAGTTTTGTTTTTTTAATTGGTACAGTTCCATTTCTGTAAGCTTTGTTTATAGGCATTACAATGTTTCTCAACTGTCCTGGGAGCTGGAGATGAAAGGTATGATTAACCAACCCCTGTAGCTGTTCATATACTTCAACAAAACCTTTTATTATAATGCCCTGCCCATGTTAATTAACAAAAGATACCAAGTCCAGAGATTGATATCTTCAACAAAAGGTACCAAGTCCAGGACTTGGTACCTTTTGCAAGTTCCACAAATATTTACTAGTCCGTTTATCGTATTTCTTATACAGGACTTGGTTCCTTTTCTTGCTGACAGCAAAGAGAACACTTTGGAGATTCGGAATCTCGCATAACATGAATTTGGTCAAAAATTGGACTTGGTACCTTTTGAAAATTCCTGATTCAATTACTTTCAGGGGTTAAAAATTAAAAAAGGCAACTTTTTTGGAATTTTTTCACTGGTTGTAGATTATGTTATATAAGCTAGCAAAATTTATAGTTTCAAGCTCATTTAAAAGTGGGTTGCAATTTTCAAAGATCAATTAGTCAGTCAGTGAGTCAGTAAGAGTCGCACGTGGGGCTGTATATGTTATTAGATTCCTTGGTATCCTCGTTAAAACTATATTGACATTTGATAATCACGTAAAATCGCTACTCTGGCCCAACCATGGTCCAGAACATGCTACGTTTAAAGAACATTCACTGTATTTGTGGAAAAAGAATTTTAAAAGGTTTGAGATTTTTTAAAACTATTTTTAACACAACTACACTGTTAACACCCTTGCAAAGAGTGAATATTAATAAAAACTTTGTGCACTGGCCATATAGCATCACATTTGTGCCAATTAATTTCTGAATAAATAAAAAAAAATTAATTACCTTTAACTCTTCTGCTTCAAACCTCAAGGTCACCTGGTCTTCAATAATGGCTTCAACTCCAGTTTTTACATACTCCAAACAATCTGCCAATTCAAACTCTCTCTTCAGTGTTTCAAACGATAACCTTCTCGGAAGCGACTACAAAAATAACAATTACACTATATTACAGGCACGTGTGACAGTAAGTTGGCTTACTGCATTTCATAATAGTTTATTACTACAATATATATACATATATAAAATATTTGTGGGAATACTTGAAAAACTTTCATAAAAATGAAGTTAGTGTGAGCTATCCCAATAAACAATCAAGTTTTTTTTTTTAAGCTGGAGTATGGAGTACTGGGCTATCCCAGAATTCACTGAGAGTGATTTTGAGAAACCATAGCACACTTAAATAAAGATTTCCGGACCAAGATTTGAACTTGTCCCCTCAATGTTGTCCAACGATGTCCAGCAAAACTATTTTGAACCTACTGAGAAAATACTTAGCAAATGCTAACTATAAATATTAATTTAAATAGTGTCAATAAGAGGGTTACACCTTTTTTTAATATAAAAATGGACAAAACTGTTTGAATGCTGTATAAACGTTTTAAGTTTGTAATACTTGTAGAACAGGGATTCCCAAACACTTGGCTGTGGCACACTACTGTACCCGTAATTAATTGTATAGTATGTTTGTATATGGTAACTTTTATTTTTTATTGACAAATAAAAACTACCACTTATAAAAGCTTTATATAAATCATATGAATTGTAAACATAACCACAGAGTAGAATTTGTTTATTTTTATTATGAAGGATTTAAAAACAAAATGAAACACGAATATGTTAAGCATTACTCAAAATAATTAAAAACTCAAATCCTAATTAAAAGTTTACAGTTACCTTAACAGAGAGATAAAAAAAATAAGTTTTTTTTTCAATAATCTTTTATGCACAGCATAATTTTTTTGAGCTGTTGCTGTTTATGTTATTTAAGGCCAAAGTGATAATTTTTGTCAGTTAAAATTCTCCAAATATCTAAAAGAATTACAGAATAAAATACCATAAGAATCTGTAATCATATGGATTGAAATATTCTTATTTTATCAAAACAGTGCAAATTGTTGAAATTACTGGCCAATTATTTGAAGTAGTTTTGCGGAGTGCCAAAACTCAAAGCTATTTTGTCGTACACATTTCAAATTATTATTATTATTATTATTATTATTATTATTATTATTATTATTATAAATGTTTTTATTGTTGTCATTGCTTGTATGGCAAATCATGTGTTTAAAGATGACGTATTGTTTTAAGTTATCTTTACTTATGGGGAGTAAAGATCAGCAACTTCGTGGTGAAGAAGCAGCAGAAGCACCTGGCTGGCGGCGTCCCTGCGACCCTCCGCACCGGTGTGGCTGGGGTAGTTGAGGACGGGGTCCGGCACCAGTATCATGTCCTCCCGACTGATCACGCTGTTGGCCAGCACCCCGTTCAGCTGCCCGTTGCCCAGCCGCTTCACGTCGTTGCTGTTGGAGTCGGGCACGGGCTTGCACGCTGCTTCATCCTCGGAGTTGTCGCAGCTGTCGCGACGCAGGTTGTTCTTCGCTATCTCGATGTGCTGCCGGCCATACTGAAACAAGACCACAGCGATGCCAGAATCACTTCCAGTATCACTCAGTGGCATTAGAATCATGAACTTTAAGCTTTCATTCTCCCATCAACCATGTAAATACTCTAATCCTCAAAAGAGTCGTTAAATAACTTGGAGCACAATGTTTTACGTCCAATTTTCTTAATTTTGAGATAACACAACATGAACGTTTCCAAATTTTCCATCTGCATGGTTCCAAAGATAAAATAAAACACCTAGAATTTTTAACTTCCAGTTTATTTTGATATACTATTTTGAACACGAGCTAGAGATGATGATGATGATGATGATGATGATGATGATGATGATGATGATGATGATGATGATGATGATGATGATGATGGTTCACAAAACACCAAAACTCCAAACTGTAACAAAAAATTTATATTTAATAAGCTATTGATGTATGTATAATTTATTTTTAAATGCCCCTTTTTTTCAGTCCAAGCAGAAACTATTCTTGAAAATAAATTTCATTCCATTATTTATGTATACATCATATTTTGCTAATGGTACTTTCATAAATCATGTTAAAATAAATATGAAATTTAAGAAACTTATCACATTACTAATGATACACTTACATTAATATTATAAAAAGAATTAGGATGAGAGGAGCAGGCACCTTTCTAGCTTCTTCAACAAATATGCCACTGACTCAAAATATAAAATAGAATAAAAATGTGACATTGAACCGAAACCCGGGCCAAAGCATAGTGCCATAATATTATAATAATAAAGTATTAAAAACTGCACATAATAGAATAATACCTACTAACCAGAATATGGCATACTGAACATTGATTTTAAAAATGTAAGAATGTTCAGTAATAACTAAAACGGTCTAAGACAACCTTTTTACTTGAATTACGTAATGTCTAATGTGATGTCATATGTCACTGAGTGTGCACAAAGTACAATGAAAGTAAAAGCTGAAGTATGTATGTTGCTTCAAACAAAATCTTTTATACTTAAAGGTGTAACGTACTTCTTGTAATGACTTGTGTAGTGATTCCAGTGAACAAAGCAAATAAACTATGTAATAACTCTAAAATCAATATAAACACCATGTTCAAATGCTTGGATTTGTTGACAAAAATGTTCACAAAACTCAATTTTTTTTCAAAATAATAACTTCTTTTGTATTTTATTTTGTGTCTGCATCTCACAAACTCACAAAATAAGGAATAGAAAATAGAGAACTTACCACAATAGTTTTAACCTTCTAACAAAATTTATAATTTTGGTATGATGTGAAAGTAAATATTGTGAATTGCAATTAGTTTAAAAATTGGTTCAATTATGTTTTAATGATCATTTCAATGGTGATGAACTAAACTACATAATATTAGTACCGAGTAAAAATAAAAGTGATTAGACATGTATTTTATAAAAACATCAACTTAAAGAATTACAATGGAAACTATTACTCACACAAGCAACCATAAACAATAATTTATTTGAAACAAAAATAACAAAAATATATAAAAAATATAGAGAAAAAATATTTTTTAAATTATTAAGATAGTAACTCGAAGGTACTCTCAACCTTGAACATTTATGAAGTCAACAAGATTAAAACCTATAGATCCCAATCATAAACTAAGCAAATCTAATTAGTTCTTGAAAGAAAATAATTCTGTCCAGAAGTGGATCTGACACACATCTTTTAGCTACAGTGCAACACAGCCCACTTAACCATTGGGCAGTGACAGAGCTAAAGTTTCCTAATAAATATCAAGAAAACAAGCTTTATCATATCACTTGACACATAGAATCTTATCAGAGATAAAAAAATTTAGTTCAATGACCTAAGCCGACTTAAACACGATAGTCTGACCTTGGAAATGAAAATGTGATATGATAGTGAACAATTTATTTCTCATCTCATAGATTTAGTGAAATTTCTGAATAAAATTTTAAGCTAATAAAACGTTATGTCATTTTTTTGGGATTTACATCTCATGGACAAGTCATTAGAGACGGTGACACTCAACAAGACAGTTCAGGGATGATGGCAAAAGAATTGGCCATGGCCTATAGTAAGGACCCATTCCAAAAATTGCCAGGCGTGACTTTGGGAGAAGTGAACAAAGGAATCAGGATAGCTGGGCTAGGATACCAACCTGGCTTGTCAAAAATCAGAAGCAAAGCCAACATCCACAGAAAGGTTACAAAGAGTTATTGTCGCAAAAGAGAAAATCTTGTGATAAGTGATTATGAATTTGGAAATGGTAGTTAACATAACTAAGTAAATTAAGAAGAAAAAATAAACCACACACCGACTCACACATCAACATCAACCAGAGGTATCAGGAAAACAAATCACCCAAAGCCAACAGTAATGAACCCTACCAGCATTTGCCTTAAGTTACTTCATGATCCTATGGAAAACTGAAATAATAATGGCCTACCAGAATTCCAATCCAAGTTCTGCAAGTAAAGTAACACTGTGCTAACTTGCTCCATAACTTCTCTCATAAAAGTCTTTTGATGAGGGGCATATATTTTAAAGCTAGGCTTACATGATATCAAACAGTGTAACTTTGGCTAAGATAAAATTAAAATAAATGCAGTCATTGTAATTTATTTTCATTATGAAATAAAACAATTCCATATATAGAAATCTGTATTATTAAAACCATTTTCAAAAAAAGTGATGAAATGCCATGTAGTTCAACCAAATTGAGTAAATGGATCAAATTCTCAACATATTTTCTCAAGTTATTCTTAAGAGAAATCAAAACTAGAAATTAATTTTGTCATATTACATTTATTTTATACAATGGATATTTTAAATAATTTTTTGGTTATTTAATGCCTCTCAGTAAATAAAAAGCTATGTGTGGCAAGCTTATTAATGTTGAGTAAAATTCAGTTTTGTTGAGAAAAATATATGAAAAAATTATAAAATACTAATTTTTATAGCTATTGTACATAATTAATTAAAAAATAGGTTTTACCAAAATAGGATAAATGTTTCGAAGCCTGTATAAATATATATTTTCAAATGAGGGACCAAAAAACACATTTTTTATCATTCATAAACTTATTTTATATAATGATTTCGGAGTTATTGGGTAATATAAGATGCGTCAGGACAGTTCAGTGAATGTTTTGATGCCTTAACAGCAACATGGACTATGCTAGTTTCTGCCATAGGAAGGAAGAACTTCCGACATGATCAAGCGGTATGACACGTACTGGCACAAGATCGACTGACTGATTGATAGAAGAGCAGCATGAAAAAGTACATGCAGTGCTCATTCATTTATGATGATTTGGAAGTGCAAAAGTTCTGTTTTTACATATAAAAAATAATACTGATTAGCAACATTATTATTATTGATGTGTAAACACCTTAACTCTCTAGGTACAGTATTTGCTAGAAATTTTATGAATGGAACGGAAGTTGACTGGAACGGAAACCTGTCCCTAAACAGTGCTTCCATTTGTGGAAGTCTCAGAAATTTTGAAATGATGGCGGACACACGTGATTCATCCATATCATTGCGATCACCTGGGAATGTAATAAGCATATTGCATATGCATTGGACTTTCAACCTGTTATATTTCCATTGTGTAATGCATGCTTATTTTACTGCATTTCTGGTGCATACTATTTCACCATCAATATGCCTTAAGAATTATAACATAAAAAACACTGGCAATGATAATTCCAGTCTAGGGGGAAATGTCACAAGTTCAGCACAGGCCATTTACATGCAACACATTGGTACAGCTAGCCCTGTCTCGCAGTACCATTCTGGCCACTTATTACCCCTTCCTTTTATATGAAAGTAACCTATTAACAAGGAATGACTCGGCAACAGGGATGTAATCAGGGTGATATTTGGGGGGGGGGGGGGGAGGTATTCCGGTCCCCTCCCTTACAGAATTAAAAAGAAAAAAGTGAATACAGAATAAGAAAATGACAGCAACTTAGCTAACTTAACTAGAGATTATAAACATATTTTTGGAAGAATTACTGTAATCCTTAGTGAGCTACAATAATGCATTTCCTACCCATTATTATAGCCCGACATACCTCATAAGTGTGTTTCATATATTTGATAATATTTTTTTGTACTTATGACGGGTTTTAATGAAATAAAACAATTTACTTAAGAAAAAGTATTAAAAACAATTAAATAAAAAATTCAAATATGAAATGTTTAGTACTATGTTTTCAAGAAAAATCATTATCAAAATTTCTATGAGTAAATGTTGAAGTTCTAAAAGCTGACTATTCCCTATTATTATACAGTTACAATCAATTTTCTTATAAAATCCAAATAAAAAGAGAAAACTTAACTCATAAAAAATGAAGCAATGGTCATACTGGACCACCTCCTACACAAATTCCTGGCTACGGCTCTGTTGGGAATATTAAATAAACACATTAAGCTAATAAAAGACCATATATAATATGCACAGTTTACAGATTATTATTTGCATTTAAATAAATGTTGTGACATATCAACCAGCACACACACTTAAAGTTGCAATTAAGCCCGCTTTACACAATGTTTAATTTCTGCCATAATTTCTGTTATGGTCATGTGTATAAAAGTGATCTTGACAGTGTCTAGCAGTATATAAGAATAAACTTGTTTCTTCATACACACAATACCTATGTGCCAACAGTAAAACCGCCATCATAGTTGCCGATCAAAGCAGCTGTAATTTAACCACATAGAGAAAATACATGAACATTTCAGCAGTGTAATCTAAAATTATATAACTGGGGAATGAGGTTAAGTTATTTTAACTTCTATACTTCACTTACAAAAAAAACCCATCAAAGTTGTCTGAATATATATTGTTACGACCTATGTATGGATAACTGGGTTTGTAAGGTATAGCCTAATTAAGTTTTATTACAGTTATATTAACTACTAATAGTTACATTACTAATAAATTTTTGTACTTTAAAATGTCCCATTACCAGTCACTGGCACTTAAAAATGTTTATTCACAAGTCATTCAATGTCTGTGAAGTTCCACAGCTCACATTCTTCACTGGAGCTAGGCTTAACAGTGGTTTGCCCCTTACCATGTGCCTGTCCACACACAAAAGTCTCGCGCTACTCAGTCGCACTCTGTCGATTCCAGGGGTTTTATAATTTAACCATAAAATTACATGCAATTAGTCATGTCACTGAGATAATTCACAGCATATATTGCACTCATTAATGTAAGAGTTAAAAATGCTACCATTTAATTTTTTATCTTTAAATTCTGATTAACTAATTACTTATTAAATTACTATGAGAAATTGTAAAAGGTACAAGCATATTTTACATAAGAGTGCCCATCATTATTATTATTATTATTAGAGAAACAAAACTAGTTCACTTTTCCATTCAAGAAGGGTGCAGTTCCTATATAATTTTCTTATCCATTGATAAATTATTGAAACTTATTTACTAACACACATAGTGGTGTTCAATTATAGTTTTTTTGTTCATAATTGTGCTATTATTTATTTTTAATATAAGTAACAAATAAAGGCTATATACGGTTACGAATTATTACAATGAAATAATCATTTGTCATGGGAAAACTACTGGGTTCGTAAATGGATAGCCCAATCAAAGATTTTACTACACAGTTTTATTGATTGCCAATATTTAATTACATCACTAACAAATAATCTTCTAAAAATGCCTAATAATCAATAACACTTAAAAATGTTTATTCCCCAGTCACTCGGTTCTTACACACCACACACCTCGCTGGGCCACACCTCTGGGGCAACTCTCGCCGCAGCACCCCTCGTGGACCTCCGTCGCGGGACTCCCGTCACCGCCGTCGCACTTCCCTTCGCCGAAGTTCCGCTCAACGCTTCGCTCGGAACTTCGCTCGGGACTCTTGCCGCACCCGCGACACTATCGCGCAGACTCTCTCGCCCCGGAACTCTCGCTCAGACACTGCCCCGGAACTCCGTCGCACCCGCGGCTCTATCGTCCGGGCTATCGCACCGGAACTCTACTCCCCACTCAACTGAACTGTCGGAGGTCGGCATCCTGGGCTTATATAGGTCCAGGCGCCAATTCTAGAATTCACGAGCGCGGCTGGGGCCAGTCGCGTCATTACGCGCCGACCCGACGCCAGAAATCTCGAGACACGCGTCAGCGGCTCGTGTGACAGCCCGCGGAACTCCCCAGCTGTCAGGTGTCAGATAACGGCGCCGAGACAGCGCTGCGCGGGGAATGGAGAGCAGGAGGGGGGGGGGGGGAAGCGCCGACCCTTGTAATCCACCAGGTGCGCGCAGCACGTTTCACGTTGCGGCGGCAACGTGACTTCAGTGGTCGTGCCGGGCCACCAGCCAGCTACGAATCTGCGCGTGCCGCGGCCCTGCTCACGTTCGTGACAATACTATTAAATAACTAAACCAACAGTATCAGGGGCGCAATAACAGGGGGGGGGGGGGGGGCAAGGGTATTTTGCCCCCCCCCCTTCTGAAATTCTTGAAGTGGGGGCAAACGGGGGCAAAGAAAGTGCTGGGTAATCAATTTTTAGATAATAAAACTGCTTAAATAGCACCATTTTCCACCTTGAAATACAATTTTTCCCGGGGGAGGACCCCCGGACCCCCCGCTTCAATAGGGGGGGATCGATGATTCTTTATAAAAAGGTATATTGCCCCCCCCCCCCCCTTGGAAATTTAGTTGTTGCGCCCCTGAACAATATACTAAACATAATTACAGTATTAGATTAAAAAAAATAAATAGCTTGAAGTATAATCTTTGTACTGTGGTATTCATTTGTACAGAAAAAGTAAAAAGATTTTCAGAGATGGAATTTGGATCAAATCAAAAATAACCTACGGATTTTGATGTGAGATGGTGTGTATTAAATTTAATAATAATGCCAGATTTCTAATGTATTTTTAATTTGTGATTACTCTTTGGTATGACTATTGAAGTTTACATAAGTATTCGAGAATAGTTTTACTACTATAAAGTTTCATTTGACATAGCAATACGATTGGTGCGTCCCCCAATGTTCACGAATTAATTTAAACACATATAACTCTCTCTATATATAGGCCTATATATATAGAGAGAGTTTTATATTTAATTTATACTGCAACACGTGAGTCCGCCATGTTGACGACTTCGGTTCGGCGGCAGCGATAACGGGTTCTCCTGCCTGTGGGTCTCATAGCGGTATTCTCGAATACCAAGTCAAGCCACAGGCAGGATTTCATCCGCATCTAGTCGCACACGACAAAATATCTTGAATTTCTAAGCTCCTGTGCACGAGGCTATAATCACTGGCCAAATGGAACCATCCGTAGGCACTATCATTAATGGGAACAGCCTCGCAACTGGGGAGCTTGTAATTATGCACCAGTTCGCAGCCTAGCATACAAACCCCCCCCCCCCCCCCCCATCCATGAGCGCACGCCAGGAGAGATGGAGAGGCGTGACAAGCTCTGTATCCAGTTCAAGGCCAAGAGCACCCGGTACTTCCTGCCGCCCCAACTCCACACGACGTGTGCGTCCATGTAAACCGTAGCACACAGCCGTGATCCTGATTCACGCGCATCTAACCAGTTTTCATGCCACACAGATATGCACATAAAACATCAAGGCGAAATGTTATTCTGAGTATATTCTTCCGACTTCAAGCTCATAAACAAAACTCAGATCAACACCCAGCCATCAAAGATGTGTTGTAACCGTCTTTTTTTGGACCTGTTGAAAGGGTGTGGGTTGGATGAAGGGCAGTGAGCAAAATGAGCGGCAAGAGCTGAGACCGAACTGACTGCACGCACCCTGAATCGTTTATGTTTTAAGTACCGTTAAAACCCTCGCCTACTTGGGCGCACAAATGGTGCGCAGAGCTAAGAAAAAAAACCTCGCATTTTGAAAATTGCTGAAAATATTCGAGTCTGTTTACGAAAAACATATACGAATACGCTGAGAGCGGATGGTTAGTTTTTGTTCCCATATTTCGTTTTTTAAAATGTATTTTAGGAGTGAAATTTGCTATAACGCGTGTTATTAAATATTTTTTGGTATTAGATATCCAGTAAAGATTTTTGAAAGCACTCAAGGGACTTTCATTACACCCCCATCTTCATTGCCCTAATGCGCGTTGAGAAGATTACGCGCCAGTCCACAGTCTTGCGCTTAGAGGATACCGCACTAGAAGCAAAGGCACAAATACACCCATCACTTTGCATTTTTATCAACACCCACACTGGCCGGCGCTTCAACCAAAGCCGCGCCAAGGTTCGACATTACATTCGTACTAAGTGTTCTGCACCGTATGCTGATTCCTTGTTAATCACTATCAGTTTCCCTAGTCCATTTTAAGTCAATTATCGTGGCATATGCTGTAAAGAAGAAAACATTTTCCACGCACGTGGTGCTAAATGTTTGCACAGCAAGTCACCGCTGGTCTCTATAAAGCAACACCTGCTGCAGTCCAACGTACGGGAGTTGTTATGTAGGTACTGACGCGCGGATTCCAGAGCGAGCACGTGGTTTCAACGACGCGGCATGCGTGTGCAAAACGGCTGTACGTGCTTACACTGAGGAAAACGTCCAGAAAGCGAAGCAGGAACTCTGCGCAAGAAAGGCACCGCGACTATTTCCGTCGGGAATCGAAATGGGTCAGCACGTTCAAGCTTGCAAACGTGCGCCAAAGTTCACGATGAGATGAGAATAGTAGCCGGGCTTTTATGATCACCAGCTAAACCCTAAGCCCTTCGGCACATCTTATCTAACAATTGGCTTTGTTCAATGGATAATGGGACCCATGAGAGCTTTGCTTAGTCATCCCATCACTCATCTAAACAAACACTGCCGCTGGCCTAATGACGTGCACACACACGTCACTATCGCATTACTCGAATGTTCAATACATAATACAAAACAAAAAATTGATTTTAGTAGCCTCCACATTTCAAACTTAACAATTTAAAATTAGTTATAAGATTAATATATTTAATAACATGTTTAGCATATTTTACAAATATGCATATGCATAAACATATACAGCTATGCTAAGCATATTATTATATTCAATATGCAAGTAAACGATTAAATATATTCACTGAGCTGGTTTTCTCCGTGTGCTCCTGATTGTGTCTGGCAAGACTGCTGTTGGTTTCTCCGTGTGTTTCTGGTTATTCCTGACAAGACTTATGTTGGTGTTCTTCGTGTGCTCCTAGTTATTGCTGAGAAAACACTCGCTCCGTGCATTTTTTCTTTAGATATGAGACATGCAATTTAAAATAAAGTTTCTTTTAGTTGGTGAATTCCTGTTACCAAATTAAAACTAATATTTTATTCAGTTGGAATTCAAACAGAAAGATTCATTACTTAGTCGATTTCCTACATAAAAAAATATATATATTTACCTCAACGCAGAATGTGGCGACATCTGTTCGTGAAAAGCAGAGCTACTTACTTGGCCATGAATCTTTCAAAATGGAAAATTAACGCTCGCTGATGGATTATTGATATTAGTATTTAAGCATTAGATTTTAGATTCTAATTAAAACTCTCAATATGTATTTTGTATCAGTCGCAAAAACTGATATCGATTCCGGATATTTCTCTGCAGCTGTATCTAATGGTTTAGTTACAAGTTTAGTTACTGCAGCGAGGAATTTACCCTGAGAAAGAATGTTAGACGTCACGAGAAGAATATTTGTGTTAAAAGCCCACTAAGCAAAATTTTACGTTGTGATCGGTGTGACAGGTTGTTTACACGAATTGATAAATTAAAAAGACATGGCAGGACTTGTAAAGTTGAGCTCACTTACAAGATAGACAAGTCAGACGACAAAGATGGAACCAATACACTGCGTAACGACAGTAATTTTCCTTGTCTTGAACGTGATTTTGTCCACAGTTCTCCTGATTTCGACAAAGAACTTATATTGAAGGACGTTGATGATTTAAGGAATATTGAAGACAATGGAATAATCATTACCATGAAAAGTGAGAATGCATTCAAGCCCATTTCAAGTAAATCCTCCATTAATGGGAAAATGATGGACACCTAGAAATGATCTTTGTAGACGATGAAGAAGCTTCGACGTCAAATATTTCGAATTCTTACAGTTATCTAGATGACGATAACAACTACGATGATGATGATAGTGAATTTCAAGCTGGTGATAAAACAGAAGACTGTAAAGATTTCCAGAACAATGGCAGTAAAGGTGAAATGAAGATGAAGGCAACTGCAGTAAAGATATTACTCATCGAGAGATAATCCAAATGGAATGGTTGAAATGGGATTTTTGATTTCTTCTGTATGTGCGGGAGACTATTCTAGCACGAATGAGATATCCTCCATGCTTCATGTCCTGAGAGAGGAGGGATTCATAGAATAAAAATATTTATATGTTGACTAAACGAATTTTGCAGATTTTTTTTATATTTTTCAATTCAATTAAAAATAATAAATCATTATTCTGATTTTTTTTCAATATCTACTGAAACATTATGATTACCCAAGATGTCGAAAGTTTGTCCAATTTTGTGTCCTAGATGCCGAAAGTGTGTCCAATGTGTCCTAGATGACTAAAGTGAGTCAAATTGTGTCCTTTTTGTTGAAAGTGCGTCCTTTTCATTGACAGTGTGTTTAATGTGTGTTGAGATGGCGAATGTGTGTTCAAATGTGTGTCCTAGATGACGAGAGTATCCAAATGTGTGTCCTAGATGACGAGAGTATCCAATTATGTGTCCTAAATGAATGTGCGTAGTAAAGTCTAAAGTCAGAACAGAAGATTTAATGGATCAAGACCTCTTGGGCATGTAGTACGCATAAATAATTTTTCAGGGATTCTTGATCCTACAGTAAGCGTAAAACATGACCAGTTGGATGGTCTGTTCGCTTATAAAAGATTATATTCATACTGTAGGTCTGACAAGTCTAAGACTCCTTGTCTTGTTTGCTTAAAATAGGTCATATTTGTATGAAAGGTATGACAAGTATCGAAAAAAAGGTTCCGTGGTTCGGATTAGCATGGCCTATAAACTGACAAAGACGACCTCGTAGTTCGGAGATGATTGGTCAATATGCATGTAGTTGGTACTCTAGTGTTAAAAAAAAAAGTGCACCGAATTTGGCCTCCATTGTAGGCATAGTGACATCAAGTAACACATTTATTCAGGTGGGGCATGAGTACTTTTCTGCAGTTAGGATGACTAATATAATTAATATTTTAGAGCATAAATTACTTTTTGACGTGACAACGTCTAATAAATCGATGAACGCCGGCTGCACGCACGAAAAAGTGTCCCATTACGGATGTGTTCTGTTTGCTCATTGTACGCATGCGTGGCATCTCTCTTCCACTCGATTGGAACCACCATCGATTTGACTTTTCAATCATATTTTCGTCGTTTGAATTATTAATATAATGTAATTTAACGATCGTCCACCGATTTTCAGCACAATCGGTACGGTTATTTAAAAGTAATGTTGAAAATTCAAATACGTTTTGAACCAACAATGGTGTTTTACAGTTACACATAATAATTCAAATTACACCCGGGATCTTTTGCACAATGTTTTAAAAAATATTGTAACACATTATAAATAAGTTTGGTGTATTTGGGATGCGTATTTGTTATAAAATCGTGTTAATATTATACCCCTACCGTGAACAGTTTATATATATATATATATATATATATATATATAAAGTCGGGTTTTCCTTCCTGACGCTATAACTCCAGAACGCACGAACCGATTTCACGGTTTTGCAGTCGTTGGAAAGGTCTCGGGGTCCGTGAGGTTTATAGCAAAGAAAATTCAGGAAAAATTCAGGACAAACCAACATTTTAAGTAGATGGCGCCGGTGCGTGATACATTGTTTGACAGCTACTCATTGTTCTCTGCTCAGTTAATTTCATGTGACAAACCGGTATTGTGTTCACTGTGAAATTGTGAAAAAAAAGAAAAAAAAATAAGTTATTCGTTTCCTAACATTTCAATTGGAAACCATCAAATCAACTACTCATTGTTCTCTGCTCAGTTAATTTCATGTGACAAACCGGTATTGTGTTTACTGTGAAATTGTGAAAAAAAAGAAAGAAAAAATAAGTTATTCGTATCCTAACATTTCAATTGGAAACAATCAAATCAACTACTCATTGTTCTCTGCTCAGTTAATTTCATGTGACAAACCGGTATTGTGTTTACTGTGAAATTGTGAAAAAAAAGTAAAAAAAAACATATAACGTATATTGTGCAAATTTTTATTCAATGTCAACAGCAGGCATTTGTCTTTAAGGTCGTAAGTTGAACTGTGTAAATTATGTGGATCGTGCATTTGAGGTTAAATTCACCACTCTGTCCATAGCCCAAAATGCCTAGAGGACGACGTGCCAACATCGGCCGCCGCACAAGACATGCAAGCCAGCAACAAGTGTATTCACAGAACTTAAGCGAAGAAAGACAAAATATAATAAGAGAAAATGCCCGATTGAGACAACGCGTGAGCACACGAAGATCATTGGCATCATACAATCGCTTGGCATTCCAATATGATCCCACTGCGAACTACAGTGATGATGAAAATTTATATATTGGACCAATGACGACTATATGCCGATATTGCAATGCGTTAAAGTTCAAAAGAGAAACGGCTGGATTGTGCTGCGCAAGTGGAAAAGTCAAACTGGATCCATTACTTACACCACCAAAGCCACTGAAACCATTGTTCGATGGAAGTGATCCCGATTCCAGCCATTTTCTTCAACACATCCTTGAATACAATAACTGCTTTCGCATGACTTCCTTTGGAGCTAATATCATTCGAGAAGGCGGCTTCATGCCGACTTGCAAGGTAAAGTATCACTCACACCAACACAATGAATTGCAATACAAAACAACTACATATACACCACACACTACACCATCACACGATCAGAAGTTACACCGTATTCTTAAACAAATGATTGTTTGCAATTACAGATACAAGGACAAATATATCATTTGCATGGTTCAATGGTGCCAACACCAGATGAACCGCATCAATTTCTGCAAATATATTTCATTTCGTCGATGGTGGATCAGCTGAATGTGCGGTGCAATATACAGGGAACACAACAGTTAAAGAGACGAATTATTGAACAGTTGCAAGCATGTTTTCACGCTAATAATGCTGTGGTTAATATGTTCAAAACAGCATTGGAACGAATGCCATCGGATACGCACAAATTTGTCATAAGAGCGGATTGTACCCCAACAGGTGAACATGTGCGAAGATTCAATGCACCCACCGTTAATGATGTTGCTGCAATTATTGTTTGCGGAATAAATTTAGAAAATCATTGTTTTTCACATGGGCAGTTATACGTTGCGTGTTCACGAGTTGGGAAACCATCCGCTTTGTTTGTGTTAATGTCAGACCAAAAAACAAAAAATGTGGTTTACCAAAGAGCACTTCAATGAAACGGATAATTTGCGGACACGTATAACGCTTCGATTCAGTATTTACTTTGGATTCACTTTCATTTACTTAGAGAAGTTCAACTAAATAACACTTCATTTTTGTAATCGAAATGAATTCATTACTGTTGTGAAATGAAATAAAATTTTTCCTTTTCAAATATAAAACAAAAAAAATTTTTTCTTCATCTTTTAATCACCAAACTAAATGTTACATAAAACGAAGCCATTTGGTGGCGAAACGGAATTCGCCGGGTTTGATAGTAATATATATATATATATATATATATATATATATATATATATATATATATATAACATTTGAAACTACATTACATTAGTATGGCTTCGTGGGCGTGTGGTTAGCGTACCTAAATCTAAAACTAAAGGTTGTTGGTTCAAAGCCCGGCAACTGCGACGTTTTTTTTGTACTTGTAAAAATAAATATGGCGCACGCAACATTTCAAAAGTAATAAATATATTTGAATTAATGAATGCAAATAAAAGTAAATTTATTAATTCAATTGCACATTTCATTTCACTCCTTTGTATCCATACAAAATAGTGATAATTCAATAAAAATGATTCAATTTTATTCATAAAAGTATGCAGAGGTAGATTTTATCATGAAAAAGATTGAAAAATTAAAAAAAAAAAATTCTTCCTCAAAGAATATAATATTTTTAATGCCTAAATGGTTTGGTTTCAAAAACCTATTACGGCTCAGTCTCAGGCCGAATATATTTCCTTTTTTTCTGGATCAATCATTTCATCAATGTTTTGTTATGACGTTGTCACGTTAAACTATCGTCCGTAAACCGACTTTACAGACAACCAAATTTTTGTTTCGACTAATGATCTAACTCAGGAATGAAATCAATTGAATATATCACTACATTAATAAGTGATTTTTTTTAATGATTTTTGGATTTTTTTTTTCAGAATTTCTAGGTTAATAATTACATATTTCCAATATGGTGGTCAATATGTCATAATCAGCTTACTGGAGGATGTTATATAAGAAATTTATGCCTCTTTTATGGTTTTTGACAATGTTTTATTAAATAAGTGTTTTTACCTAAATTACACGATTTTTTTTGCATCGAGCAAGGATCGAATTAAGGACAGGAATTCATGAATCAGTGTATTCATTGCTGATTATTTCTAGCTAAATAATTAACAAATTTTCAATATGGCAGCCAAAATGACAACAAGATGGCGGATGCTACGGAAATAAATACAACTGTACTCTAGCAGATAAAAATTTAATATGGTGGCAGCACCCTCTAGCATATGATATGTGTACTATGTGACACTAGCACTCCTAGTATCGAGTATTGAAAACAAGATGGCAATACTGCCCTCTAGCAGACGATGTGTGCACTATGTGACAATTGCCCTTCTTATAGCAAGAAAAGACAATAAATATTATCCCTTCAAAATAAAAAAAATTACAAGTCTGGATATGTGTGTTATTTTTATATATACCTTCTTTAATTCTCAGTTTGGTAAATAACTCGATGACCGAGTGGTCAAAGGCGTATGCTTTCCAGTTCAGAGGTCCGAGCTGTTATTGTTCGAATCACCTCGCTTCCAATGTATTTTGTATAAAAAATTCAATTTAATACTTGTAGGTAATAGAACATAAACCTTACTGCATGATACAGAGCCATTATGGTGCACTCTAGGAATAAACAGAAGAAACAAATATGGCGGACATTACATCATCCAAGATTACCTCCAGCAGACGACAACAAGATGGCGGCAGTGACATCAGAATCGAAAAAAATTGGTTTTGATAGATCCAAGATGGCGACTTCCAACAGACGAAAACAAGATGGCTGCCATTACATCATTCAACATTGCGGAAGTGATGTAAAAATGCAATATGGTAGCAGGTTCTACCATAACGAAATGTGAAAAGATTGTGAGTGGGGCATTCGATTATGATTGCAGAATCCAAAATGGCAGACGATGTCAAATTTCATGTTCGAAAGTCAAAGTCACGGTCATTCAAGATGGCAGCCATGACGTTACAATCCAAGATGGACAGATCCACCTCCACGACCCGGATCCAGCGCTCGGAGCCTTTATTACATACTACTGTAAAGGCATTACACATATATTATTTAAAAAAAAAAAAACATTACATTTAATTATAAAGATGGTAACGTAAGAGCAAAAAAGTGTCCGCAAATAAATTACCAAGCGAAACTTAAAACAAGAAGTTCATTGGCGAAATAATGAATTTAAAATTTAACAGAACTACACAAAAGCTACAAATCACGATGCTTACATTCTGAACAGCAAATTTAAACTTATGAATATGTGGAGCATAGAGCTGCTGCTACTGATGTATTTCAATGGAAACATACTTTAACAATACTGATATCAGTCAAAATTTATTAGTTCGTGGATATCCTCGTGCAGACTTCGAAACACTGAAATATGAAATAAAGCTGGTGTGAATCTTACGTGAAAGAGGTGACAAAATGAGTTACTTACACATTGCAACTGTGAGCCACTAGTATAACACTAAAGGAAACTCGCGATCTGACGTAAACGGGCGAGAGGAACTAGCATAACATAAGTTGGTCTAATTGTTCTGCGTGTCTGCTCGGAGCTGTCACTGCACACACTAGGAAGAGAGGAGTCGACACACGCAGATCACGTGCTGATGGTAGAACAGTTGGCAGCGTGTGGAGGCACGAGGTCGTGCTACCACTGTGGTATTCGATAGCCGTTGCCAAGTCACGTTTCATTCTACACCAAACTAAACTTCCTCGACTCAGGCTGGTATTCGTAGACGCTTAAGCACTCTTACACACTGGCGACTTTCTATCGTTCTGTCGTTGCTAAGTAAAGGTTTCTGGCAATGAAACTATTGTGACCATTTTATCGACGCGACGAAAAAGATGCAACCTGTTCCATTTATGTCGCGAGTACCCGCATGGAAACAGTCGAAGAGTGATTTCCGTGGGCAATGAATTATGTGTGTTCAAACCCGTCCCTTTAAACGAGCAGAAGCGACTACTGCATTAGTACAAGACACACATGAGTAGTGAGCTCGCACCTGGTAGTGAATTGTTCCTCTGGACACTCGGGTTTTCTAATATTGGTTGTTTGGTATGTATGCTTTCAACCAAGTAAAACAAAGTTCATCAAAAGCACTTAATAGAAACTAGAATGATGACATTTCATGAAATTGGCTTTTAATAAGTCGCTGACTTACTGTAGCAGATTCACCATCGCCGTCTTCGATTTATTTTTCTTTCTTTTAGCGCGTGCTTTCCGAACAAGCATCTGCAAATTTGATCGCATTATTGATAATTCCCTTATACTATTATCCGAGCAAAGTGACCCCAGGTTCACAAGGAGTTACAAGGTCACACATGATAATATTAGCGAACATATATACTAGCGAGTGTTTGCAGTTCGACAACTGATTAAAACAACTTTAATATTATAATTTTTGACTAAACTCAAAGCCATCGTTTAAAAACTTATTTCACGAATTTTTCTTTATATGTTATTTTTATGAACATATGTTCTGAAGTTCATTATTTGATTGCCTACTTTTATAACCGTTCTATAAAGTCAGTAGAAGCCATGTTAAGCATGTTTAACAAAGTGCTATGTTGTGATTTGATACAAGTTTAAAACGATCGGGGCTATAAATGAATGAGGTCATCAGTGATGATGAGCGGTGGGGAAAACCCACCGACCACGGTAACGTCCGCCACGTTTCCCCCTTGCAGACAGTCCGGGTTCGACCCGCCGGAGACGAGTGGTCTGACCTCAGACCATCGCGGCCCCAGGACTTCCTGTGCGTGTTGTGCGTCGAGAGCCACTCGAGTGTCGGGGGTTGCATTCATCGAGCGTCGCATGCGGCTGATAGGCAGTTCGTTTATTTTTTTTTAAACATAAAAACACAATAATATATGACAGTTACGAACGTATGTAATTTAATAGCTCACATAGAACTGAATATAGTTTTGTCCTGTCGACGGTTTTTGTATAATTTGGTTATCTCTTTCACTAACACCAGTGTACCGAATGCTCTTTCTTTTTCAAGTAGGCATTTGTTTTTCGCTTCATCTAACAGGACTATAAAACATTACTTAATACTTTTCTTTCTCCGATGTAAACACTTTATAGATGCGCAATCATTAAACGCTATCAATCATCCGTGTGTGAGGATGCTGACCGATGAGTGTAATTAATATTTGTGATTAATTTCTGACTCCTTTTGCGCACTAGGGTTTGGGCCATCAGCCATGCAGGTTCCTTGTCACCACAGCGAGTGACTGGCGAGTTGTTCAGGAGCTATATCCTCTGGCTGCACCATCTACAGGATTGTCACCCATATGGGAGCTCTTGCTGTAGAGTAGGATATTTCATTTTCTTCTTCTTAATACGTATATACCATATAGGCCTGTGCTAACGAGAAGAAATCCCTCGGAACTGCCAGTGAGCTCGGATGCGAGAGGCGATAGAGTTCCCTCTGCTTCCCGCGCGGCGTCTCATGTATTTGAGACACCGAGTCCTGACTGTAACTGCGGCACCTGCCGTAGCATCGTCGCCCATCGTGCCGCCGTATCTCGTCTCGCATCTCCACATTTCTGGCCACCGCGAGCCCAAAACATCACAACCTTGGGCGAATTTTCTAGAAAATTCCAGGCCGCAGATAACTGACATTCAGAAAGCTCCAAGATTTCTCCTCAGCCATTCCCGCAAGATATAAAAGCGCGTCGGCCGGCCGAATGAGACGATGTTGGTAGAGCGATACCGCGCGTTCGCCTCGCAGCAGAATAGGGCGGCGTTAGTGGTGAGTGTGTTCGGGGACTGGTGCAGAGACAAGGACCAACAAGCGAGTGAGTAACTATGCAGCCAAGACTCCGGTGACACGACCTGATATGAGAACAATTAGATTAATAATCACTGTGCGAGCTCTTCTCGAGTGCGTAGGTCTTCTGTGCGCTCCTTCCAAAATGTGCTTTTGGTTATGAATTATTTGATCCATCAGACTTCATTTATGTAATAATGCACAGCGTATGAACCGTAGTGAGGACTCATGTTCAGTATGCAGTAAGGATTTTTTTGGTAGACAGAAACTGTATTGCCTGTTCAAGTGAATGAGATGCACGGATTCATGAGAGGTGTGTAGTTTAAAATAGTAATTCGCCCTGATGTTCTAGAAAACGAAATAATGACCTACATTAAAACTGAATTAAAGATATCAAAATTCTATGTTGCTGAATTAAAAACTAAATGTGACTATTCATCTTTCTATGCGACTGTTGCTGAAACAGATGATCAGATTTATAATACGGTTTTCTGGTCCACTGGCTGTCTCATTAGTCCGTTGTACGGGCGCCTGCCAAAAGACCAATTATTTAATCATGATGTCACAGCGGAGAGAAATAAAATTGACGGTAATACCGTAGATCAGCTTAATGATGCAATCGGAGGTAACTTACCTGCAATTATGCGAGTGTAATGAAATACTGCAGGTCAAAAATTATATTTATATTTATCACCAAAATGTCTTCGAACAACATCAAACTCTTTCTGTGAAAAACAAATACTTTAAGTTATCCCATCACATGCTAACTGCAAAATAACATGGACGATCCACTCTAAAAACGTTGTTTGTTTAAGTAAGTTAAATGTTCTTTAAAGCAGAATGTGGATAATATTCTTAGTAGTACATCACGAAATTTAGGGCTTATAAAAGTTATTAATTTTCTGAAACAACACCTGACTCTACTGTGCTTATTCTTCACCTTAATCAGATCCAAATTAGAATACTGCTCTGTAATCTGGAATTCTATTCCAGTTACTGACTCCAATATTCTATAAAATATCCAGAAAAAAAATTATATTTATATATGAAACATATAGTCTCTAGACATTTTTATATAATTCAAAAATAAATTCTCTAATTATTAGGCGTTCTGCCAATAATGCACTACTTTTCATTGATTGTTTTTTTATCATTTTTGGCTGCTCAATTTTTAAAATCTGTGGCTTAAGAATTTTATATTATAATAAAATAATTTACACTTTCAATATTATTAGAAAACTACATAGCTTAGTAAATAGGTGTGTAAAATAATAATACTTGCTATTACAAACTAGAGCCTTTCACTGGAAAGTCCATTAAACAATTATATTTTAAAAATATTATATAATTTTTGTTTGTGTAGTCGTAAAAATCTGAAATGTATTGTATTTTTGTCGTAATTTATAATTGTTTCATATATATGTGTTGTCTGTCGATATACCTCTCTCGTAACACTAATAAATAAAGCCTACTATTTATGAAAATATTAATTTTAATAAACGAAAATAGTAGTGACCAGCTGTGACGAAAGGCTAAACTTTGCGCTGCCACGAAAACATTAACTGACTTTCACAAGAAACTCAAGTAGGCCTACACATTTTTTTTTTTTTTTTTTTTTAGAAATGTGGCGAGCATTGAGAAAGCTGCCGGAACGTGCAGGCCTGCCATGTCTCGTCACATCGATGCGCGAGGCAGGCCCCACCGCGCTGCGGGTAACACACACGAAGGCAACATGAGTAGTGGCAAGTCTGCGCGCAGACGTGTGAGTTGTACAGCTTGAGATGCGCATTTGTGGGAAGTTGACCCCAGTTGTCTGGATGCATGCCCTCTGCAGAAGCACACGGCACAGGACAAGGAGAGAGATATAGACGTGCGACTCAGTGGAAACTGAGACTATGTTTTGCGCGACATGTGACGCTATCTGTCGGGTGGACCCATAACTGCTTGCAAAAAGAACTCTGACGGGAAATTCCTAACAGAAGTGTTACGTTTATAATGTTAATTTAACTACCTGACGGCTAATAGCTTAGTAACAGAGATTTAAACAGTGTGAGAAACACTTAATGCTTTTGTAATAAAAAAAATGCTTTATATAAATTAGTACGAGATGCAAAATTTCTTATTCGCCACAAACAAAATATGTGGCTACCAAATTAAGTGTATTCATTTTTACTGTTTTGTTTGAGTGATAATAGCTGATGCATTACTTCTCACAACCAATATAGCTATGTTAGTAATATATTATGAATGCTACAATCTAGCGGGTGAGCTCAAAACTACTTCAAAAAACTGGGTCTCAGTCTCGGCAAGTAGAGTTTCTCCCCCGTGCCACACAGCGCACTCTGGAGCTGTTTGCCGAGTGCACGGGAACAGAGGTGTGGACACAGCACTACACACACACGCCGGGCAAAACCGGTCACAGCGCGACCAAAATAAACACGACCTCCTGCAGGCGACACATTCTAAATAAAACCCACGTGACTAGGAGATCTCTCTCAAGTAAAAACGTCTTAGGCCATTAACTTCCCCCCTTACACATCATAACAAAACTGTACAAATGTCGTAGAGCGAGGCGGCGCAGGCACTGACCTCGCACTCCAGAAGACCCGAGTTCAAATCCCGGTCTGTCCATGCTGATTCTGTCGTTTCATGGCTTCCCGAAATCAAGTCACACAAATGCTCCCATAGTTACTCGCAATACTTTACTGCCGACTTATTCCCTGACATCCCTGTTCCTGTTCAACGTAGGTGTGTGTTACCATCGAAGAGTTGTTAACTCCAAATAAGAAAATTCACAAATACAGCGATACACGGCTCACGATGGTCCTTATACTTACTTACCTTGTGTCGATCACAGTATTTTAATTTTAGGTCATACATTTTACTATACCTACATCAAATGCAATTTTAATCGAACATTCAATGTACGTACAGTCAAGACCAATGGGTTTGGTCACGGCCGTATTAAGAGGGAGGCCCATGGTTCGGTTACACGTAGGCTCAGGGCCGGATTTAGAGGTCTGGAGGCCTCGGGGCAACAGAGTAGCGGAGGCCCCTGGCCCCAAATTATTTTCCAAATAAAATGAACATTTTTTTCAGTCGAGTTTTCCAATAAATAATTTATTGTGAAATCAAGTAGATTCTCTTAGTATTTAAAAAAACATACATAAATATAATCGGAGACAAGAATGATATGAAATTAAATTTTTGTGTTAATGAATATTTCTGTTAATATTTAACAGTAATATAATCATGTATGTACAAAATACCTACTGTAGGTAAAAGTAAAACAGCGAAAAAATAATATCAAAGGAAAAGATGTTTAATAGGGTTTACTTGTCGGAATTTGAAAGGGTTTTTTTTTTTCGAAGTTTCTATTGTGGGGGCCCTCCGTTTGTGGAGGCCCCGGGGCTTTCGCCCCAGTTGCCCTCCCCTAAATCCGGCCCTGCGTAGGCTGTACAAAGCATGACTTGACAATTAATACATTCTATTTTTCTCAATAAAATTTATGTATACCCATGAAAACTTCAGTGTATTGTTGTAATATTTTTGTAGTGAAACTCCTTTATAGTCGGTAGGGTAAGCTGAGCGATGACGTCATTACAGGGTAACGAAAGCTAGTATTAGGTTACATAGGTAACGGAATTTTCTTGATTTGCAGCAGTGGGTGACTTTTAATAAAAAGAAGATTCATTAAAATATGCGATATGCTCAAGAACAAAAAAAAATTATATTAAAAAGTATATAAAAACCAAGATGGCGTCTTTCAGTTACGTCTCCATGAAGTATAAATTGAATATTATGTCATACAAATGTTCAATTACAAAATAAAACGTTTCAGATAATTTTGGAAAATTTTTACTACATATTAAAGTTGTATCTAAAACTTTCGTACTCGATGGCATGCAACTGGCAACAGAGCATACCGAAACAAGGACAGCGCTGAAGACAGCAACCGTGCGTTGAAAGAGAAGAATAAATAAAATGCCCATTAAAATACACATTGCAGACTGAGGCTGATAGATACATAGGTAGTGCCATTTGTTTACATTTGTCACTGCGCACACGCATCGGGTAACTCGTTGGTTCGAGGAACGAGTCTTTCATCTACAACACGAAGGAGGTCTACTTATTTGCACTTTGGAAGAAGTAAATATGAAATTCATTTCTACATTATCACTTTGGATGAGTCTTTCAAGATGAACATACAAAAATGGTGAGAAAGAAAGCTCAGTGGAAGAGGCACGACTCGTGTTTACGGAAGACTGGCAGTTATGTTGGGAGAAAGTGAGCGTCTCGCACAACCCATGGGCGAGTGTTTAACACATTCCACTCCGGTGAGGGGGAACCTGAACCTGCAGACCTCCCTACACAATTCAACAATCGTTCACCTCATCATCACACAATACAATGCACATTCATCAACATGCATTGCCATGCAGATGTATACTCAAACACTCGCATACATTCACATGTGACCAACTATGAAAATAAAAAGTACGAAGATAAAAAATTCACAGCAAACAAGTCTGAATCAGCTTACGTCGGATAAACAAACAACTTTTTTTTTTTTTTTTTTCGATTTTAGGAATTTTTCCATGACAGTGCAAAACTGCAATGGCGTACGTCCAAAAAACTGCAATTAATCAAATTTCCCATTGCATGAATCATTCCAAGAACGAACCTCATTCTCATTGTCACATCATTATAATCATCATCACAACTATCTGCATCATTATCACTAACATTCATGCTGCAATATTAATTTATATTATCTAATGTTTCCATGTCTTTGACGTTGAAGCTAAATCATCTTCGAAAATCCTTCATAAGAGTCAATTTATTCAGCTTTCGGAGAGTTTACTAGAAATCGGCTTGAATGTATTCTACTTCTAACATATTCTGTCCTGCTTAAACCATTAAAACTATTAACATATTCGCATTAAAACTAGGAATCACATTTTCATCACACAGCATACTCTTCTATAACCTACTGACTCCATCATCATTACCTATGTATCTTGTGAGTGAGCGTATCTTTACAAGTTCTGCCATGTATTTTTTAACCCATTCTTCGCGTAAACGACCTGCCACACCTAACACAACTTAGCTATTTTTGTAATGCCACTTGTAACACAATCATTCTTCTCACGTCTTCGAGCATTTTAGCTTTTATCAAAATATTTTCTGCAGCAATTACATCATCGACCATCCTGAGATGGAATCATAATTGTTTACATTCTTTAACAAATGATTATTTTTTTCAACTATACTCTTTATATATGTAAACGCATTTTAAAATGTCATCAGTAAGAGTTAATTTTCCAGTTAAAAGAAAACATAGTCGTAGCAGTTTTACTTTTCACATGTCGCATAATTTCACGTCATTTCACAGCAAGTGTTCGAACGATAAAAATTTTCAAAAATTGAATTCAACCTAACAAAGTTACAATTTATATTATAATAATACACGTAACAAATATTTATAATTGTATGTGATGTAAAGCATTCGCTGGTTTATGTGGTAACATGATCTCTCATTGTCGCAAGAGAAAAGGAGCTTCGCTAAGTCTCAAGGAGGAGGGACCTCGAATTGTGAAGTCTCTCTTGTATGATAGTATTTCTTAGCTGTAGGTACTACGACATAATAAACAAGTGGGGAAATGCTTCTGTTCGATTGCAATCTGATAAAAATATTATAAGTGTTCATTGGGTAACCAAAACGAAAATCAGAGTATGTCCAAAGCCACACGTAAAAAAATATTCTATGGAAAATTTGTGGGCTCAGTAGTACCTGGAAGCAACCCATGTTAATTTCAACATAAGTCTTACAAAGGCTTGTTCTGAAATGATACATCTAGACGACTATAATATGTACCTATGCATAAAACATATCAATGAAAAGCAAAGTTAATTATGTTAAAAATGTTTATGGTAAACTCCCCACCACCTCACGATTGGCACAACACTAAGAATTAAACGGAAAGTTTTGAAATTCCCACATCATTAATTTTTTTTTTCAAATACAATGGAGATAAATCATATAGTAAAAAAAATATATCACATCGAGTCACCCACTCCTCACTCGCGGCCAGCGCCTGTGAGGCAACGATACAGGCCGCATTTTCCATTTCGCTGGAAACGACAAAGAGTTTCTCTTTAAAAAAATATAATTCAGTTGAAAAAAAATTGTGAAAATTTATATACACATTTCTATTTTTAATGTCATTGTATTCTTTTATAGTAAAAACAAGTTTCATCCAAAAAAAGAAGAAAAAATATTTAACTGTTGAGAACGCTTTATCATCACATAACTAAAACATAAAAAATAGTTTCTAAAAACAGCTCTGCACACACTCGTCCTGCTGACCGCTCCTCACGGGACACAGCCCCCTGCAGACACGGCGACAACCACACTTAACCACAACCTCAGACTGCACATTTCGTAGTCATGATGTATTTAGAATGTAAGTGTGTACTTCATATGACAATACACAGCATTTGGTAAATAAGCCGTAATGATAATTTGAAACTAAAGAATCAGTATTATCCAACAGCAACATTTCATGGTTTAGGCCACTTGCAACACGTTAGAGTGCCGGTTAGCACGCATGCAGGATAAATTTAAAATTTAAAAATATATATAATTATAAACGTAATGGTCTCCTGTGCACTTCAAAGACATTTAGGTAGACATTTCATCTTCCAATTAGAGAAGACTGCTTGTGAAATAAACCTCTGGCGAGTGTTAAAAAAAAAGAGAGAATTACTTTATTTATGATTATACAACATTTGCATAGACATTAAAAAAATTATATCTTTCTTCGAGATACAAAACTTTGCGAACATAAAATTAAATTGCAACGGACTCGTCAAGACATCTTTGAAGATCCCGGCGTCACCCAGACTTCCCCTCTTTCCCGTCACTGGGTTTTTTGTTCTGCTAGTGTCTTCTCTTCTTGTGCCACTGCGCCTGCGCACTACGCATTCTGGCAGGCCATAGATCAAGTTTTAATTCTTTGTTCAATTTTGAAAGAATTGACTTAATTATTAACTTAGCGGCGCGCACGTACAACATATCATGGCCAAAACCTAAGCATCATTCGTTTCGTTGTTTGTTTGGTATGTGGTGGCCGTGCCATTTAGGCCCGTTCTACAATGGCACAGAAACGGAGACGAATATCACAGAACAGAGTTCCTACAATAGCACGCAGACGGGAGACGGGCCCGCACGGATTAGCTCGGCAATGCTGAGCTTTTTCGTTGACATTGCTCCGTGCGACCAATAGAAGCCGAGTCCTTGGCGCGGTGGTAGCCATATTTGTTCGAGTTCTAAATACGTAAAAATTGTTTCCAGTACAAAAATATCTAGTGTACGATTATTACTTTGTGGTTTATTTTCATTATGTATATGCAAGTTCTGCCCGTGCTAAGATCTCCAAACACAATAGTTTTTTTTTTTTAATTAAATTAATATTTAGTTGTCTTGAAATGCAATCTCATTGGTTGCTCTTTGTTAGGTTTCCGTGAACTTATGGAAGCAGCAGATGCGATGGTGAAATGCTCCGGGAAATCCGTCTCAGTTTCCGTGTCGTCGTAGAACGGGCCCTAATGTAACTTAATACTTTCAGTGTCATTTTTCCGAATCCTTTTCGGCTTGAGTAGGTGTATTTGGTTCATATGGGGACAGGGGAGGGGGGAGGGGGATTCGGGGATTCGAGGCGGCCATCTTGGATGACGTCACTTCCAGCGGCCATCTTGTATGACGTCACTTCCGGCGGCCATCTTGGATTACTTCACTTCCGGCGGCCATCTTAGATTGCGTCACTTCCGGCGGCCATCTTAGATTGCATCCCTTCCTGCGACCATCTTGGATTACGTCACTTCCGGCGACCATCTTGGATTACATCAAGTCCCGTGGCCATTAGGTTTTCTACAACATTCCTCTATTTTGAGTTTCGTCCGCCATCTTGAAAATCTTTATTTATTATCCGATTTTAATGAAAACAAATTTAAATTTTAAAAAATTAAATAATCAAAATTTTAAAATAAAATTAAAAAAATATTATTTAATAAAATTTTAATTAAAAACCTACGTATCGAACACCCCACTCCTCTAAATTACAAGTACATCATCTAGCACCCCCACCCCTCTGTTACAATGGCATCGTCATCGAACACCCCACTCATTCATGTTACAATTTTTCGTTACATCCACCATCTTGGAAAATCATAATTATTAACTTAGAAAATCAGGGAAAAAAATATATACCATCGTTGTCTGCTGGAGGGACCATCTTATTTAGTGGAGACTGCCATCTTGATTTCATCTGATGGATGTCGTCATCGGCTGTAGGTTTATAAAGTATGTTAGTGTATGTAAGGTCGAGTTACAATTCTCTACCAACATTGTTATGAACCTTATAGACCAAAATCCACAGAATCCACAAAATCCACAAAATCCACAGTCATTTTGTTGTTGTAACCGACAGTTTTTTCTTAAAGTCTTATCACTTATAGGTTTTAACTAAAATATATGTTATCAATACTATCGTTGTGGATGCGTTAGTTAAAGTAATGATAATTTAAAAAAACATTTATTACTCCATCTTAGCTGGCCAAAAAATTTTCAGAGTCCTAACTCACAAGTAATAATCTCTTCTCATGTTTGCGTACACGTGTTTTAAAGCTGCATGGAAGCAGATATTTTTAATGTCTGCGTTCAATTTCACTTTTATAAACAAGTTCATGTTTGCGTACATGTGTTTAAAAGCTGCATGGAAGCAGATATTTTTAATGTCTGCGTTCAATTTCACTTTTATAAACAAGTTCATGTTTGCGTACTCGTGTTTTAAAGCTGCACGGAAGCAGATATTTGTAATGTCTGCGTTCAATTTCACTTTTATAAACAAGTTCATGTTTGCGTACTCGTGTTTTAAAAGCTGCATGGAAGCAGATATTTTAATGTTTGTGTATAATTACATTTCACCATTCTGTAAGACATTTATAAGTATCAGTACCTCGTGGGATATAGGTTCTATATTAAAAATAATAAACAATATGTAGGTAAAATTGTATTTATTAAATTAAGAACATATTTTACACAACAAAAATGGAGCAAAAACAAAAACTACACATAAAAAAACTGAAACTTTACAACAAAAATGGAAACTATAAATCAAAAACATAAACTGTACAGCAAAAACAGAAAAACTATACAACAAATGGAAACAACTACCAAACTGCCAAACTATTTAAATAAAAAACTATTTACAGAAAAAAAATTATTCGCCGCCTCCAACATATCCGTGGGGTACTGTGTGGATACCATCTTCGCAGATCAGCCGTTTGTCGTCCTCCCACGTTATGGCCAGCTTATTGCTGTACTCAGTATAGAGTATGTGCTGATGGGAGCGAATTGCTCTAACGCCTGCCCTCATTGTGCGGTGGTCTTGCAGGGCTTCCAGGTAGTCATCGAATGTTATGTGGTTTTTGACCACACATCGCTGGATGCCCTTGGCCTTTTTCTCGCTCTTACCACCACACCTGTAGGCGTAGAGTTTGGCCCGTAGGCTTACAAACTCCTCCATCACTTCTCCCCCACATTCATCTTTGAATTTACCGACAACTTTCTTGTTGATGGGGGAGAAGCATGGGTGGTCGGAAGGGTAGCAGCTGGTGTCGAATTTAGCCATCAGTGTAGGGTCGGCTTTGAGGTCTGAGTAAAAGTCTGTTGTCTGGATCTCATACACAAAACTGTCTGTATCCATATACATCAGGTGAATATTGTCATGGTAACGGGGTTTCATGGTATTGTAGTGGAAGTCGTACATGAGAGTCTTTGAAAGATCTAGTACGGCCAGTCCGGCATAGATCGGCTTGTCGAAAATGATGGTCTCGTGATTAAGGTGGACTAGAGACAAATTCGGTTCGTACATTGTACGGTCCTTGAAGGACGGACGACACACCAACTTCTTGAAACTCTTCTCAGAGCACACCAACTCCATTTTGAGCCTCCGCCTTTTATTTTCCATCAGTTTACCAAATGTCGAGTTCACAGCGAGCTTAAAGAACTCCTTCTCGAACTCGTTGGCTGCTGCTTTCCGCTTGTTGGTATTCAGCCGAATATAGGGCTCCAACCATGCCGACTGCTCAAACTGCAGGACTCGATGAATCTTAGTCACTCTCAGCCCATGAGATACCGCTTGCTGGAGGTTTTTGTAGTGGACAATGTAGTGCTCTTTATTTTCAAGTGTTGTCATCAACTTTGATTGATTTGAGCCGGGCGGACACTGATTTATGGGGAGAAATGGCAGGTCTTTATGACTTTCATGGAGCTCGGGAGGGTACTCCACATCACACTCAATAATTTAGCCTGTAGGAGAATCATCTGGGACAGACACGACATCAATTGATGTGTCTGCCCATTGGAAATGTCGAATTGGAAGCGGCAGAGACATCGCCCACCCGTACAAATTATTTGCATCAATGTACTCCAGGAATGTGGATGGCTTGGATGCATCATATGTCTCAGGTATGTAGGAGTTATTGGCTACGCAATGACGTTTAATGCTTTGCGCTACTCCCCCCCTAATACCAGCCTCCACAAACATGTACATATCATAATCGGTAAGAAGCTCTAGCTGTACGCCTGTGGTTCGAAGCATCGCATCGAAAGCGAACCCTGGACAAGAAACATAGTGAGACGGATCTAGACTGTATGTCTCCAAACATATGGAACGGAAATTCTCGAATACATCCGCCAAAATCAGGACATCTGTCTTTAGATACAAGTCAGCGTACTCCCCCAAAGTAGCACACTGAAACTTGTCCCAGACTTTCACTGCATGAGCGTACTTCATCTCTGAAATCATGGAATCAGTCAGACTATTGTAGAAATCATCGATGGATGGAAGACGAGTATCATCTAGTCGAGCAAAAGAATCCACAAAATCATACGGGAAGACACCCTTGCGGGTAACCAACTCCAACTCATCAGGCGCGAAAAACTCAGTAGTACTTATAAACTTGTCTGCAGGCAAGAACTCAGCGAGCGAAGCAAGACCCCGACTCATAAAACGGAACGTATCGACAAACTGAATGCTGAACTTATCATGTAACTTCTTGGAAAAAGTTATCAGCTTCTCCTCTGAATTCGGAATGATGAAGATGTCTTTACTATCATACCCCAACTTCCTGATAATGAAGTTCTGATCGTATGCCAGGTTGTGGAAGAACACAATCAACTTTTTCGGTCTGCGCCTGAGAAGGTTGCAGTCATTACATACAGGCCCAATAAATTCGCCGGTGAAGTGATTGTGGTCACGAACTTTCTTTACAGTTCCTCCGAACTTTCCTCCACAGTAGCAACAACACCTTGCTTGCAGAAAAGCAGTGTTTTGTGCATGTGTGAGCGGAGTCATAGGAACAGACGTAGAAAATATTTTATGTACGTCATGTCCAATCTCCACAATGCGGGATATGAACTTATCCTCTGCGTCACAACCGCGATACAATTCAGGCTCTGATGGAAGTGCTGAAGTGAGTTGTGCAGGAATGATGGTATTATCAGCTTTCACGTAAATACAGTAGCTGTATGCTTTATGCTTTTGGTACTGCAGCGTGTATGACTCATCAGTATTCGGGTGACATGTATGGATTTTCTCTAGAATAGCTTCAAAGTCGCAATATACCACGATGGGCATCTTATCACTGTGATGGAAGTTTTTGAACTTCAGAACAGGTGGCTGGCCGTTTTGATCGGGCGATGGCATCTCCATCCTAACAGCAGCATGCTGTTTGCAGAGCTCACGGTGTTTTTCCAAACACTGAAGACCAGTGAGCCCGCTAACCCTACCCCGATCATCGTAATGCTTGAAGCATCTTTTACAAACATGAATAGCATCATGATGTGTAGTGATTTGGGACCGAACCAGAGCAGAAAAATTAGTGATGTAGGTGAAATGGGATGAATCGTCATTGACCAAGAGCAGAAGATCGAAATGATGTTCTTTTTCTTCAGGAGCGACTCGTGCAGGAACAACATTCAGATTCTCGTCGATACTGTAGATGTTGATGGAGACTCCGGGGTTCTGTTTTTCAAACAGTGGTATTTGCTTGATTGGAGTAGGGAAGTCAGTGTTGTTGAAGTTGAACTTCCCCTCCAAGTCATGGTAGCGCTGGTTGACACGTTCAGGATGCTCACCTTCCACGTACTTCACAAGAATCGACCACTTAAAGCACATGTGGTCTTCGAGGTTTTGCGGATTTATCACTGCGTATTTGTCTTTGATGGAAGTAGGTAATTCGATGTAGGAGCTGGCACGGAGTGGATCGAGCTTGTTGATTCTCAACTGTAGTCGCTTAACGGCCGACAAAGTCCATCCGGACCCCTTACCCATGTAGTCTTCCTCCTCCTTGCAGATCTTAGAGATGGACTCGGTAACTGCCTCCTCCACCTCATGAACTGCGTAGAGGGGGACATTCATGGTTTTGAAGGCCCTCTTGTCTTCACAGGCATCTACGGGTTTTTTGTAGGCGCACTCGAGCACGATATTGAATTTGAGAGGTCCGTTCTCTTCAATCTCCTCCACAAGTTGGTTGATTATTTTGTTCTTGATGGAGTCCAGGTACGTACAAATATCCTTGGCAGAACTTGACGTATTTTCTGCCACGTACGTCTTCAAGTTACCCTTGAAACCCACTTCGGCGGTGATGAAGCCGTGGGTATTGGCCAAACCAGTCCCGGTCACCACCTTTGTTCGGCTGGTCGAAGGCTTGGGCGTAACTGCAGGCTTAACTGCTACCATCCTCTGCTTCTTTGTTGGAGGCGGAGCAGGCCCCTTGCATACCTTGATGTGGGCTTTTAACTTATCAGCCCTGGCGAACTCCTTAGCACAGTTGTCGCAGGTATGTGATATGCGGTTTGGGTTAAGACCGCAAGCCGACTTCTCATGGCGTCTTGCAAAATCAGCACGGGCGAAGGCCTTGTAGCAGAAGCTACACCGCATGCCTGATGTCGTAGCGACAGCTCCAGCACATGATGCAAGGTGCTGCTGCATCTTATCGCTGCGTGCGACCATCTTTCCACATAGGTGGCACTGTTGGTGGTCACGATGCTGGTTCTCAGCACACTGACGCTCGTGCCGGTAGCGGTTGTGGCCTGCCGTGAATGTAGCAGAGCAGAAACGGCATTTCTGAACGGTAGACGCCATCATCACGACACTCGGTAGACTGGTCTCAACGTACGGAACACACAACGGTAGCTCGACGCACGGAGAACTATAACAAAAGAATTAAGAATACAATGTAGCTAGATGTTAACACGAAAAAGTTGCAAACATAACCTCAAAACTCTATCCCTCAAGCTTATTAACCTAAACTGATAGCAATGTAACTAAATAAAAAAGTTACAAACATAACCTTAAAGCTCTAGCACTCAAGCTTACTAACCTAAACTACTAGTAATGTTACTAAATAAAAAAAGTTGCAAACATAACCTCAAAGCTATTCCTTCATGTACAATCCTAAAAATGGTAGAATATTTAAAGTACCTACTCATAAAAGTTAAAGCTGAAAAAGTATTCAATGTTAACTCAAAATGATTGATTACATAACCTCAAAACTACACTAATGCACAACTCAAAAATGCTAGAATATTTAAAGTACTGTTAAAAGTTTAAGCTAAACAATTCCTGGTTACCCATACATAAGTGTACAGAGAAAAAACTAGCTATCAGATAACCTACGAAAAAGCTGAGAAACATAAAAATATTAACGAAACATGTAGCATACCTCAGAAAACGATGAAGTGGAGCTGCAGAAGATGATGTATCGGTGGCGGTAGGAATCGTGGTAGCAGCGAAACTCACACACGAACTAGCTCACTCAAACTCCAAGAACACAATGAAGCTCCGACAGTTAATCCTGGCCTTTTATAGCCTCGGACCTGCCTGTTCTTGGAAAAACATTAGGAACAGAGTATTTCTGTTGTATCCGCCAATAGGAATGTAGTACATGGAAGTACCATTGTCTTCGGAAAAACCCAGCATGACTCATGTGCATGTCGTAGCAGGTCTGTGAGTGGTGGTGGTAGAAATGTAACCTGACAGCCAAACATGGGAAACCACACTCGGGTAAAACCACGAATGACCTAGGTGATTAGAGATTAGGGCGCGAGGCACTGCCTGCATCGTGACTCATCACTCAGGAATGTCATCTCACAGTGTCCAGGGGACCCAAACAATAGACTTGACCGTGCATGTCACAACTGGTACATTAGTCCGCGACTTTGTGGCGCCATGAGGCGCTCATGAATGTCTGAGCCTGCCACCAACTGCTCGTCAAAGTGTCATCACGAAGCACTCGAGCTGCAGTCATGACGCGCATGCTACAACAGGCCCGTTAGTCACCGACTTCGTGGCGCCAATCTGACACTCGGGTAGACAGGTAGCTAAATGGTAATACTAGTAATGCAAGGAAATAAAAAAAATCGGGTATGTTTAATACATTTATTAAAAGTAAGAACACATTACAAAACTAAAACATTAACAATTTATTCTACATTTATTATGACCAACATTCGTTTATAAATTTTTAGCATTTCATTGCGAACAATCAGTTGAACATCCACAGAATGACACATTTTGCTGATGTTCCAGGAACAAACCCTTTTCACAAACATTTAAGGAGACTTACCTTAAGCTTTCTTTTCATTGGTCAAATAAAACATCTCCCTCTCTTCCCCTTTTACAATGATGCTGCTTCACCATTACGCTAAAATTCTGTAAGACCAAAAAAAAATATACTTCCCTTAAACCTTACGGTAGAAATTTCATCCTAGGATGCTGTTACTGCATCTAGAAATTAAAAATTATATTATCTCATACAGGTTTTATTTACATGTTAGGCTTAACCATCCTACCACACACACACACACACACATGCGTGCGCATGCGTGCACTGAGATGAAATACATACTTGCCCAAATAATGTACTTTTATTTACAAAGGCAACATATTAAAACACATAATATTTAAATTTTGTGTAGATTGGATGGTACCAGAAACCATACTACAAAACGAGCGGACAACACTTGATTCTTTACTATGATTGGGCTGACGGATTGCCTCTGGAATGCCCTTGTTACCTTCAACGACTCAGAATTAATACTTTTATCCATCAAAAAACAGCAACAGTTTAACTAAGCAAACATACACCCCACACCCCTCAAAAAATTGTTATTACACAAGGCATTATTTACATGGTAGGAGACCGCACATACGAAGTGCGAAGCTTCAGGTTAGAAATATTGATTAAAATAACTACTAAAGATGCTAATTTGTTTATGAAAAAATTGCACATGAAATACAGACACTTGCTTATTTACACACACATACATACATACATACATACATACATACACCCTGCATGGCTTCAGAAGTAAGTACGATATTTTGAAAACCACTCAAGACTTACATCTGTTTATGAAAAGGAGCTAAATATTAAAAAAAATTCAAAGTTAATTTTAGAGATGAAATATCATGTGCAAGTCCTTGCATGCGAGAAGATTTTATTACGCAATTATCTTCATTTTCCCCAAACCATAGGTCTGATGTCTGGATACCACACAAATCCCACACCTAACATATGCAATACGAGATGACTGCACGCCAGTCCAAGCCCCTGCGCTTAGAGACGAATCTGCACTAGAAGCGTTAGCAAGCATTGCAATTATCTCGCTTCACTAATGCAGATTCACCTCTGACTAGGTAGACCTCCTGAAACAGTAAACATAGGACGGTGAAACACATTAAAATAATGCATTTCAAAATAATTGAATAATATAAAACACTGCATATTTCACGAAAATCACCACGCAATTGACAGCCCTTTCAGTCACAATTCTGCGAATGCTATCACAGAATGCTAGATTTAGAAAGAAAGGATCATTCATTCCTTCATTATGGAACAAAGTAATACATCACATGAAGAGAAACAAAAAAGGCACACACTTCGTTCTTAGACTCGTGCCGCCTCCTTGACAGAGAGAAAAGATTGTACACATAAAATAGTATATATTTCATTTCCAGCGATGAAGCTGTACTAATATCACCTTGACAAGCTTAGATGATCTAGGGAGAGATAAAGTAAATATATTAACAAAAAAAGTCGACTAAAATTCATTTACAAACAAAATACTTAACATTCCTTCGATTACATATTTTTCTCAATTTAATAAATGAGAGAACACAAACATTTGCTTAAATCACTATTTATCAATTTTAAACTCTCTTGTACATCAGGAAAAAATATATTGTATCATTCATTATTAGTTGTAATGTAAAAAATGCAAAACAGTTTCTTTGTGGGATGTGGAATGCTCACTCACGATCGAAAAAAAGAGTGGCTTCGCTGTAACTCAAGGGGAGGGGGGGAAACCATCTTGAAAGTTGAAGTTTCTCATATATTTGGATGTATAGTAATCAAGTAAGTAATAACATTTGGTGGTTTAATATCCGTCTGATTAAAGTTTATTTGCTAACATGAATTCACAAATTAAACGAATCTCTGAGTACATTTGCTTATCTTTTAAAAAAAAAATGCACAGATTGATTGTTTTATCATGAATAACCAGGAGCACACTAAAAAAACAAACGAAATTCTCGCCAATAATAACCAACAGCACACAAACAATAAAAAAAAACCATGTGTCAGTAATAACATGCAGCATGCGGAGAAAATCACCAAAATATTGTCAAGAATAACCATCAGTACATGTAGAATACCAATAAAGTCTTGACATGAAAAAGGCTGAAGTGCACGGAGAAAATCATCAAATTCTCGTCAGGTAAAAAAAGCAGAAGAACATGAAAAAAAACCAACAATATTATAACACAGTAATGTTGAAGCACACGTAGAAATCTATCGAAATTTCATGTGAAAAAATAGGAGCACTCAGAGAAAACTATCAGGGAGAAGATTAAAAACTCATAAATTATCAATTTTTTTAAAAAAGTTCAATTTAAATCCTGCCCAAATTCTCATGTTGCTTAAGCAAAGAGTAAACAAGTCAGCTTGTGAACTCTTTGCTTAAGCAACATGAGAATTTGGGCAGGATTTAAATTGAACTTTTTTAAAAAAATTGATAATTTATGAGTTTTTAATCTTCTCCCTGATAGTTTTCTCTGAGTGCTCCTATTTTTTCACATGAAATTTCGATAGATTTCTACGTGTGCTTCAACATTACTGTGTTATAATATTGTTGGTTTTTTTTCATGTGCTTCTGCTTTTTTTACCTGACGAGAATTTGATGATTTTCTCCGTGCACTTCAGCCTTTTTCATGTCAAGACTTTATTGGTATTCTACATGTACTGATGGTTATTCTTGACAATATTTTGGTGATTTTCTCCGCATGCTGCATGTTATTACTGACACATGGTTTTTTTTTATTGTTTGTGTGCTGTTGGTTATTATTGGCGAGAATTTCGTTTGTTTTTTTAGTGTGCTCCTGGTTATTCATGATAAAACAATCAATCTGTGCATTTTTTTTTTAAAAAGATAAGCAAATGTACTCAGAGATTCGTTTAATTTGTGAATTCATGTTAGCAAATAAACTTTAATCAGACGGATATTATACCACCAAATGTTATTACTTACTTGATTACTATACATCCAAATATATGAGAAACTTCAACTTTCAAGATGGTTTCCCCCCCTCCCCTTGAGTTACAGCGAAGCCCCTCTTTTTTCGATCGTGAGTGAGAATTCCACATCCCACAAAGAAACTGTTTTGCATTTTTTACATTACAACTAATAATGAATGATACAATATATTTTTTCCTGATGTACAAGAGAGTTTAAAATTGATAAATAGTGATTTAAGCAAATGTTTGTGTTCTCTCATTTATTAAATTGAGAAAAATATGTAATCGAAGGAATGTTAAGTATTTTGTTTGTAAATGAATTTTAGTCGACTTTTTTTGTTAATATATTTACTTTATCTCTCCCTAGATCATCTAAGCTTGTCAATGTGATATTAGTACAGCTTCATCGCTGGAAATGAAATATATACTATTTTATGTGTACAATCTTTTCTCTCTGTCAAGGAGGCGGCACGAGTCTAAGAACGAAGTGTGTGCCTTTTTTGTTTCTCTTCATGTGATGTATTACTTTGTTCCATAATGAAGGAATGAATGATCCTTTCTTTCTAAATCTAGCATTCTGTGATAGCATTCGCAGAATTGTGACTGAAAGGGCTGTCAATTGCGTGGTGATTTTCGTGAAATATGCAGTGTTTTATATTATTCAATTATTTTGAAATGCATTATTTTAATGTGTTTCACCGTCCTATGTTTACTGTTTCAGGAGGTCTACCTAGTCAGAGGTGAATCTGCATTAGTGAAGCGAGATAATTGCAATGCTTGCTAACGCTTCTAGTGCAGATTCGTCTCTAAGCGCAGGGGCTTGGACTGGCGTGCAGTCATCTCGTATTGCATATGTTAGGTGTGGGATTTGTGTGGTATCCAGACATCAGACCTATGGTTTGGGGAAAATGAAGATAATTGCGTAATAAAATCTTCTCGCATGCAAGGACTTGCACATGATATTTCATCTCTAAAATTAACTTTGAATTTTTTTTAATATTTAGCTCCTTTTCATAAACAGATGTAAGTCTTGAGTGGTTTTCAAAATATCGTACTTACTTCTGAAGCCATGCAGGGTGTATGTATGTATGTATGTATGTATGTATGTGTGTGTAAATAAGCAAGTGTCTGTATTTCATGTGCAATTTTTTCATAAACAAATTAGCATCTTTAGTAGTTATTTTAATCAATATTTCTAACCTGAAGCTTCGCACTTCGTATGTGCGGTCTCCTACCATGTAAATAATGCCTTGTGTAATAACAATTTTTTGAGGGGTGTGGGGTGTATGTTTGCTTAGTTAAACTGTTGCTGTTTTTTGATGGATAAAAGTATTAATTCTGAGTCGTTGAAGGTAACAAGGGCATTCCAGAGGCAGTCCGTCAGCCCAATCATAGTAAAGAATCAAGTGTTGTCCGCTCGTTTTGTAGTATGGTTTCTGGTACCATCCAATCTACACAAAATTTAAATATTATGTGTTTTAATATGTTGCCTTTGTAAATAAAAGTACATTATTTGGGCAAGTATGTATTTCATCTCAGTGCACGCATGCGCACGCATGTGTGTGTGTGTGTGTGTGTGGTAGGATGGTTAAGCCTAACATGTAAATAAAACCTGTATGAGATAATATAATTTTTAATTTCTAGATGCAGTAACAGCATCCTAGGATGAAATTTCTACCGTAAGGTTTAAGGGAAGTATATTTTTTTTTGGTCTTACAGAATTTTAGCGTAATGGTGAAGCAGCATCATTGTAAAAGGGGAAGAGAGGGAGATGTTTTATTTGACCAATGAAAAGAAAGCTTAAGGTAAGTCTCCTTAAATGTTTGTGAAAAGGGTTTGTTCCTGGAACATCAGCAAAATGTGTCATTCTGTGGATGTTCAACTGATTGTTCGCAATGAAATGCTAAAAATTTATAAACGAATGTTGGTCATAATAAATGTAGAATAAATTGTTAATGTTTTAGTTTTGTAATGTGTTCTTACTTTTAATAAATGTATTAAACATACCCGATTTTTTTTATTTCCTTGCATTACTAGTATTACCATTTAGCTACCTGTCTACCCGAGTGTCAGATTGGCGCCACGAAGTCGGTGACTAACGGGCCTGTTGTAGCATGCGCGTCATGACTGCAGCTCGAGTGCTTCGTGATGACACTTTGACGAGCAGTTGGTGGCAGGCTCAGACATTCATGAGCGCCTCATGGCGCCACAAAGTCGCGGACTAATGTACCAGTTGTGACATGCACGGTCAAGTCTATTGTTTGGGTCCCCTGGACACTGTGAGATGACATTCCTGAGTGATGAGTCACGATGCAGGCAGTGCCTCGCGCCCTAATCTCTAATCACCTAGGTCATTCGTGGTTTTACCCGAGTGTGGTTTCCCATGTTTGGCTGTCAGGTTACATTTCTACCACCACCACTCACAGACCTGCTACGACATGCACATGAGTCATGCTGGGTTTTTCCGAAGACAATGGTACTTCCATGTACTACATTCCTATTGGCGGATACAACAGAAATACTCTGTTTCTAATGTTTTTCCAAGAACAGGCAGGTCCGAGGCTATAAAAGGCCAGGATTAACTGTCGGAGCTTCATTGTGTTCTTGGAGTTTGAGTGAGCTAGTTCGTGTGTGAGTTTCGCTGCTACCACGATTCCTACCGCCACCGATACATCATCTTCTGCAGCTCCACTTCATCGTTTTCTGAGGTATGCTACATGTTTCGTTAATATTTTTATGTTTCTCAGCTTTTTCGTAGGTTATCTGATAGCTAGTTTTTTCTCTGTACACTTATGTATGGGTAACCAGGAATTGTTTAGCTTAAACTTTTAACAGTACTTTAAATATTCTAGCATTTTTGAGTTGTGCATTAGTGTAGTTTTGAGGTTATGTAATCAATCATTTTGAGTTAACATTGAATACTTTTTCAGCTTTAACTTTTATGAGTAGGTACTTTAAATATTCTACCATTTTTAGGATTGTACATGAAGGAATAGCTTTGAGGTTATGTTTGCAACTTTTTTTATTTAGTAACATTACTAGTAGTTTAGGTTAGTAAGCTTGAGTGCTAGAGCTTTAAGGTTATGTTTGTAACTTTTTTATTTAGTTACATTGCTATCAGTTTAGGTTAATAAGCTTGAGGGATAGAGTTTTGAGGTTATGTTTGCAACTTTTTCGTGTTAACATCTAGCTACATTGTATTCTTAATTCTTTTGTTATAGTTCTCCGTGCGTCGAGCTACCGTTGTGTGTTCCGTACGTTGAGACCAGTCTACCGAGTGTCGTGATGATGGCGTCTACCGTTCAGAAATGCCGTTTCTGCTCTGCTACATTCACGGCAGGCCACAACCGCTACCGGCACGAGCGTCAGTGTGCTGAGAACCAGCATCGTGACCACCAACAGTGCCACCTATGTGGAAAGATGGTCGCACGCAGCGATAAGATGCAGCAGCACCTTGCATCATGTGCTGGAGCTGTCGCTACGACATCAGGCATGCGGTGTAGCTTCTGCTACAAGGCCTTCGCCCGTGCTGATTTTGCAAGACGCCATGAGAAGTCGGCTTGCGGTCTTAACCCAAACCGCATATCACATACCTGCGACAACTGTGCTAAGGAGTTCGCCAGGGCTGATAAGTTAAAAGCCCACATCAAGGTATGCAAGGGGCCTGCTCCGCCTCCAACAAAGAAGCAGAGGATGGTAGCAGTTAAGCCTGCAGTTACGCCCAAGCCTTCGACCAGCCGAACAAAGGTGGTGACCGGGACTGGTTTGGCCAATACCCACGGCTTCATCACCGCCGAAGTGGGTTTCAAGGGTAACTTGAAGACGTACGTGGCAGAAAATACGTCAAGTTCTGCCAAGGATATTTGTACGTACCTGGACTCCATCAAGAACAAAATAATCAACCAACTTGTGGAGGAGATTGAAGAGAACGGACCTCTCAAATTCAATATCGTGCTCGAGTGCGCCTACAAAAAACCCGTAGATGCCTGTGAAGACAAGAGGGCCTTCAAAACCATGAATGTCCCCCTCTACGCAGTTCATGAGGTGGAGGAGGCAGTTACCGAGTCCATCTCTAAGATCTGCAAGGAGGAGGAAGACTACATGGGTAAGGGGTCCGGATGGACTTTGTCGGCCGTTAAGCGACTACAGTTGAGAATCAACAAGCTCGATCCACTCCGTGCCAGCTCCTACATCGAATTACCTACTTCCATCAAAGACAAATACGCAGTGATAAATCCGCAAAACCTCGAAGACCACATGTGCTTTAAGTGGTCGATTCTTGTGAAGTACGTGGAAGGTGAGCATCCTGAACGTGTCAACCAGCGCTACCATGACTTGGAGGGGAAGTTCAACTTCAACAACACTGACTTCCCTACTCCAATCAAGCAAATACCACTGTTTGAAAAACAGAACCCCGGAGTCTCCATCAACATCTACAGTATCGACGAGAATCTGAATGTTGTTCCTGCACGAGTCGCTCCTGAAGAAAAAGAACATCATTTCGATCTTCTGCTCTTGGTCAATGACGATTCATCCCATTTCACCTACATCACTAATTTTTCTGCTCTGGTTCGGTCCCAAATCACTACACATCATGATGCTATTCATGTTTGTAAAAGATGCTTCAAGCATTACGATGATCGGGGTAGGGTTAGCGGGCTCACTGGTCTTCAGTGTTTGGAAAAACACCGTGAGCTCTGCAAACAGCATGCTGCTGTTAGGATGGAGATGCCATCGCCCGATCAAAACGGCCAGCCACCTGTTCTGAAGTTCAAAAACTTCCATCACAGTGATAAGATGCCCATCGTGGTATATTGCGACTTTGAAGCTATTCTAGAGAAAATCCATACATGTCACCCGAATACTGATGAGTCATACACGCTGCAGTACCAAAAGCATAAAGCATACAGCTACTGTATTTACGTGAAAGCTGATAATACCATCATTCCTGCACACCTCACTTCAGCACTTCCATCAGAGCCTGAATTGTATCGCGGTTGTGACGCAGAGGATAAGTTCATATCCCGCATTGTGGAGATTGGACATGACGTACATAAAATATTTTCTACGTCTGTTCCTATGACTCCGCTCACACATGCACAAAACACTGCTTTTCTGCAAGCAAGGTGTTGTTGCTACTGTGGAGGAAAGTTCGGAGGAACTGTAAAGAAAGTTCGTGACCACAATCACTTCACCGGCGAATTTATTGGGCCTGTATGTAATGACTGCAACCTTCTCAGGCGCAGACCGAAAAAGTTGATTGTGTTCTTCCACAACCTGGCATACGATCAGAACTTCATTATCAGGAAGTTGGGGTATGATAGTAAAGACATCTTCATCATTCCGAATTCAGAGGAGAAGCTGATAACTTTTTCCAAGAAGTTACATGATAAGTTCAGCATTCAGTTTGTCGATACGTTCCGTTTTATGAGTCGGGGTCTTGCTTCGCTCGCTGAGTTCTTGCCTGCAGACAAGTTTATAAGTACTACTGAGTTTTTCGCGCCTGATGAGTTGGAGTTGGTTACCCGCAAGGGTGTCTTCCCGTATGATTTTGTGGATTCTTTTGCTCGACTAGATGATACTCGTCTTCCATCCATCGATGATTTCTACAATAGTCTGACTGATTCCATGATTTCAGAGATGGAGTACGCTCATGCAGTGAAAGTCTGGGACAAGTTTCAGTGTGCTACTTTGGGGGAGTACGCTGACTTGTATCTAAAGACAGATGTCCTGATTTTGGCGGATGTATTCGAGAATTTCCGTTCCATATGTTTGGAGACATACAGCCTAGATCCGTCTCACTGTTTCTTGTCCAGGGTTCGCTTTCGATGCGATGCTTCGAACCACAGGCGTACAGCTAGAGCTTCTTACCGATTATATGTACATGTTTGTGGAGGCTGGTATTAGGGGGGGAGTAGCGCAAAGCATTAAACGTCATTGCGTAGCCAATAACTCCTACATACCTGAGACATATGATGCATCCAAGCCATCCACATTCCTGGAGTACATTGATGCAAATAATTTGTACGGGTGGGCGATGTCTCTGCCGCTTCCAATTCGACATTTCCAATGGGCAGACACATCAATTGATGTCGTGTCTGTCCCAGATGATTCTCCTACAGGCTACATTATTGAGTGTGATGTGGAGTACCCTCCCGAGCTCCATGAAAGTCATAAAGACCTGCCATTTCTCCCCATAAATCAGTGTCCGCCCAGCTCAAATCAATCAAAGTTGATGACAACACTTGAAAATAAAGAGCACTACATTGTCCACTACAAAAACCTCCAGCAAGCGGTATCTCATGGGCTGAGAGTGACTAAGATTCATCGAGTCCTGCAGTTTGAGCAGTCGGCATGGTTGGAGCCCTATATTCGGCTGAATACCAACAAGCGGAAAGCAGCAGCCAACGAGTTCGAGAAGGAGTTCTTTAAGCTCGCTGTGAACTCGACATTTGGTAAACTGATGGAAAATAAAAGGCGGAGGCTCAAAATGGAGTTGGTGTGCTCTGAGAAGAGGTTCAAGAAGTTGGTGTGTCGTCCGTCCTTCAAGGACCGTACAATGTACGAACCGAATTTGTCTCTAGTCCACCTTAATCACGAGACCATCATTTTCGACAAGCCGATCTATGCCGGACTGGCCGTACTAGATCTTTCAAAGACTCTCATGTACGACTTCCACTACAATACCATGAAACCCCGTTACCATGACAATATTCACCTGATGTATATGGATACAGACAGTTTTGTGTATGAGATCCAGACAACAGACTTTTACTCAGACCTCAAAGCCGACCCTACACTGATGGCTAAATTCGACACCAGCTGCTACCCTTCCGACCACCCATGCTTCTCCCCCATCAACAAGAAAGTTGTCGGTAAATTCAAAGATGAATGTGGGGGAGAAGTGATGGAGGAGTTTGTAAGCCTACGGGCCAAACTCTA